>NW_028295617.1:600000-896000 GCF_964341445.2 Mesoplodon mirus | reverse complement strand
TGGAGCTTTTTGATTTCATTGTGATGACAATAGCATGAAGCATTATGATGATGGGCATGGTGCATTTTGATGACAGCGTTCATGGAGCATTGTGATGAAAAGTGTCATGGAGCATTGGTCTGACATGTTTCTTAGATTATTGTGATAAGAATGGGCATGGCACATTGTGATGACAAGGTCATGGAACACTGTGATGACAAGGTCATGGATTATTGTGAAGAAAGGTGTCAGGGAGCATTGTGATGAAATATGTCATGTTCCAGTTTGATGACAATATCATGGAGCATTGTGATGCCAATTGTTATGGAGGATTGTTGTGACAAAGTAAAGGAGCATTGTGATGACAAGGGCATGGAGCATTGTGATATCAAGGGCCATTGAGAATTTTAATGTCCTGGTCGTGAAACATTTTAATGAAAAGCGCATGGAGCTTCCTATGACAGGGGTCATGGAGCATTGCGATGACAAGTGCATGGAGTATTGTGATGACAAGAGCATATAACATTGTGATGTGAAGTGCCATGGAGCATTGTAATGACAAGGACATGGATAATTGTGAGGACAAGGGACATTGAGCTTTGAGATGACAAGGCATGGAGCATGGTGATGGCAAAACCGTGGAGTATTGTGATGAGAAGACCTTGGGTAATTGTGATGCTGAGCATCATGGAGCACTGTAATGACAAGGGGCATGAAGCATTGTGATGACAGGTGTCAGGGAGCAATGTGATGACAGGGGTCATGGAGCAATGTGATGACAAAGGCATGGAGCATTGTGATGACAAGGGCATGGAGCATTGCAATGTCAAGAGAATGGAGAATTGTGATGACAAGAGCATGTAACATTTTGATGAGAAGTGTCATGTAGCATTGTGATGACAAGTACGTGGAGAATTTTGATGACAAGGGAAATGGAACATTTTGATAACCAGGGCATGGATCATTGTGATGACAGGGGTCATGAAGCATTATTATGACAAGGGCCATGGTGCATTCTGACATAAGATATCACTTATGAAGGGAATGTAAACATGGCTACATATGAACTGATTTAGGGAAGATAACAGAGTCTCAGATTTAGAAAACACTCTAACGCTTGCTTAAGGGGAAAGAGAGGTGGGGAGATGTACAAAACAAAAGATTGATATTAGCAAATGTACCGTTCCATAATCCAAAAACAAAAGAGACAAGCCCTACACCTTCCTCAGTTAATGGAACTCAACATCCCTATTCCCCACAGAGAAATATATCTGACTAGTAAGAATTTTAAAACCTATGTATTGATATGTCACCGTAAGGTAACTAAGTGTGTCTAGTATGACATAAACATGGCAGGGAGAATCAGCTCAAACCCAATATAAAAATGAAATTCAAAACAAAACATAAAAACAGAACAATTCTTACACAATACCTTCAGGGACGCTGATGAAACCTGGAATGACCCTATCTAAAATGACAGCTGGATGTGGCATAAGGCTGGACACTTGGGACTGAGAGGATTGGTGAGATTGGGTGAGCAAATGTAGACCCTTTAAAGCAATAATGTGTGGCACCCATTCCATGGGTCCCAACAGGCCAGGTTTAAGGGCATATTACTACAGCTATAATATGTACGGGAACCCTAGAGAATGGACACAGTGTGAATACGAAAGGTTTCTAAAACTCAACGAATAGTCCCACTCCTGGTGCTCCCGTTTGACGTTCCAACTGCTTTACTATCAATCTCCCAACTTGGAGAGACAGCACCTTTAACCTCCTGGTTCGCACAGGTTGCCAATTTGGCAGAGGATGAAAGGGAAGAGGGAGACCAGTGAGAGAGTTGCTGTTAGACATTTGTACGGGCACATGTCACTCTTACTTCGCGGGAAGAAGAAGAAATAACCAAAGCCTCAGCCACCCACCGGGAACCAGTATAGGTCCTGAACCAAAATATTGGACGTGCGTTCAGCTCACAAAAAAAACGAGTTAAATAATGTAGCTCAGTGCACAACAATTCACAAACAGGCAGAGTAATAAAGGACAACTATCGTCCAAAAGTCTGTTGAGGGAAGGCAACGTGGCGGACTTGAAAGCGAGGCAGAATAGCAGGAAACAGATTTCAAGAGGTACGTTGGAATCGCATTTAAGGCACAGGAAGAGGGGCACAACATCGACAATGATGCACTTGGCCAAAAAGGGTGTATGCGTTTTCTCCTGAATATATTCAGGAGAAAACGCACACACCCTTTTTGGCCAAGCAAGCATGCTGGCAATGCAAATCTGCACTACAAAGTATCACTTCCCACTTGTCAAAAGGTACATCCACAAAATGGGTAAAAACCAAAAAGGCAAGACAGGCCCTGGAGAACAGGGAGCCTTGTTATGCTGATGGGCGGGATGTAAATTGCCAACTGCCTCTCTGGAGGAGTGCATTGTGTTCCCTAAAACAAGTAAACAACAGAGCTACAGATCCAAGGGTACTTTCAGTCTGGGGAATATACCTTGGGAAAGCAGAAAATCAATAAGACAGAGCAACCCCAAAATTTAGGGCTGCACTGATTACAAGAACCTCAACTTGGGTACAGCTTAAATATCCCAGGAAATATAAATATGGTTTAAAATATTTTGATAGTTACGTATGATGGAATATCCCTCAGCCATGAAATCAATGTCATAAGACCAGTAGCAGCAAAATGAGTGGATTCAGGTACGATGATTCTAAGTGAAATAAGTCACACAGAAAAAGAAACTTATCATAAAATATCACTTATGAAGGTCCTCTAAACATGGCTACACATGAACAGAGTTAGGAAAGCGAACAGAGACTCACATTTAGAAAACACTCTTATGCCTGCTCCAGGGGGAATATGAGGTGGAGTGCTGCAGAAAACCAGCGTTTGATATAACCACACGTACCATTTCAAAAAGCAACTATGGAGTATACAAGACCTATACCTTCCTCAGTGAAAGGAACTCAAAACACGATATTTCCCACTGAGGAATATATCTGACTAGTAAGAATATTAAAACCTATGTATTGATATGTTTCCGTAATGGAATCAAGTGTGTCTAGACTGGCATAATCATTGCAGTGAGAATCAGCTCAAACCCACTATAAAAAGGAATTTGAAAAACAAAACACAAAAAACATGGAAAATCTTTACAATTCCTTTAGGGGCTCTAATGAAACCTGGAATGACCCTATCTACAATGACAGCTGGATATGGCATAAGGCTGGACACTTGGGACTGAGAGGATTGGTGAGATTGGTTCAGCAAATGCACACCCTTTAAAGCAATAATGTGTGGCACCCATTCCATTTGTCCCAACTCTCCAGGTTGAAGTCAATATTTCTACAGCTATAACATGTACGGGAAACCTAGAGAATGGACACACTGTAAATACGAAAGGCTTCTAAAACTCAACTAATAGTCCCTCTCCTGGTGCTCCGGTTTTACTTTCCAACTGCTTTACTATCAATCTCCCAACTTGGAGAGACAGCCCCTTTATCCTCCTGGTTCGCACAGGTTGCAAATTTGGCAGAGGATAAAAGTGAAGAGGGAGAACCAATGAGAGAGTAGCTGTTAGGTATTTGGACGGGCATAGGTCACTCTAATTTCCAAGCAAGAAGAAGAATTAACCATTGTCTCAGCCACACCCCGGGATCCAGATTACGTCCTGAATCAAAATTGTGGACTTGCGTTCAGCTCACAAAAAACGAGTTGAAAAATGAAGCTAAGGGGCACAGCAATTCACAAACTGGCAGAGTATTAAAGGACAACTATCGTCCAAAAATCTGTTGAGGGAAGGCAATGAGGGGGAATTGAAGGCGAAGCAGAATAGCAGGAAACAGATTTCAAGAGGTACGTTGGAATCATCTGTAAAGCACATGAAGAGGGGCACAACTTCGTCAATGATGCACTTGGCCAAAAACGGCATATGCGTTTTCTCCTGAATATATTAAGAACAAAACGCATACGCAATTTTTGGCCAAGCAAGCAAGTGGGCAATGTTAATCTGCATTATAAAGAAGTATCACTCCCCACCGGTCAAAAGGGACATCCACAAAATGTGTAAATACCAGAAAGGCAAGACAGTCCCTGGAGAACAGGGAGCCTTGTTATGCTGATGGGGGGGATGTAAATTGCCAACTGCCTCTCTGGAGGAGTGCACTGTGTCCCCTAAAACAAATAAACAACAGAGCTACAGAGCCAAGGGCACTTCCAGTCTAGGGAATATACCTTGGGAAAACTGAAAATCAATAAGACAGAGCCACCCCCAAATTTAGGGCTGCACTGCTTACAAGAACCTCAACTTGGGTACACCTTAAATATCCCAGGAAAGATAAAAATGATTCAAAAAATTGTGGTACATACGTACGATTGAATATCCATCAGCCATGAAATCAATGTCATAAGACCAGTAGCATCAATATGAGTGGATTCAGGTACGATGATTCTAAGTGAAATAAGTCACACAGAAAATAGAATCTTATCATAAGATATCACTTATGAAGTTCCTGTAAACATGGCTACACATGAACTGAGTTAGGAAAGAGAATAGAGTCTCACATTTAGAAAACACTCTTATGCCTGCTTAAGGGGGAAGGAGAGGTGGGGTGATGCATAAAACCAGAGTTTGATATAAGCACAGGTACCGTTCCAAAAACCAACTATGGAATAGACAAGACCTACCTACACCATCCTCAGTGCAAGGGTCTCAAAACCCCATATTTCCCACAGAGGAATATATCTGACTAGTAAGAATCTTAAAATCTATGTATTGATATGTCTCCATAAGGGAATCAAGTGTGTCTAGACTGGCATAAACATGGCAGCGAGAATCAGCTCAAACCCACTATAAAAAGGAATTTCAAAAACAAAACAAAAAAACAGGGAAATTCTTTTCAATTCCTTCAGGGTCTCTGATGAAACCTGGAATGTCCCTGTCTACAATGACAGCTCGATGTGGCATAAGGCTGGACACTTGGGACTGAGAGGATTGGTGAGATTGGGTGAGCAAATGCAGACCCTTTAAGGCAATAATTCATGGCACACATTCCATGGGTTCCAAGTCTCCAGGTTGAAGGGATTATTACTACAGCTACAACATGTAAGGGAAACCTAGAGAATGGACACACTGTGAATACGAAAGGTCTGTAAAACTCAATGAATAGTCCCTCTCCTGGTGCTCCGGTTTGACTTTCCAACTGCTTTACTATCAATGTCCCAACTTGGAGAGCTAGGCCCTTTAACCTCCTGGTTCTCACAGGTTGCCAATTTGGCAGAGGATGAAAGGGAAGAGGGAGGACCAATGAGAGAGTAGCTGTTAGGAATTTGGACGGGCATATATCACTCTAATTTCCTGGCAGGAAGAAGAATTAACCAAATTTGCAGCCACCCACCGGGAACCAATATAGGTCCTGAACAAAAATTTTGGACATGCGTTCAGCTCACAAAAAACGACTTGAAAAATGGAGCTCAAGGGCACAGCAATTCACAAAATGGCAGAGTAATAAAGGACAACTATCATCACAAAATCTGTTGAGGGAAGGCAACGAGGAGGAATTGAAAGCGAGGCAGAATAGCAGGAAACAGATTTCAAGAGGTACTTTGGAATCACCTGTAAAGCACAGGAAGAGGGGCACAACTTCGACAATGATGCATTTGGCCAAAAAGGGCGTATGCATTTTCTCCTGAATATATGCAGGAGAAAATGCATAGGCCCTTTTTGGCCAAGCAAGCAAGCGGGCAATGCAAATCTGCACTACAAAGAAGTATCACTTCCCACCGGTCAAAATGGACATCGACAAAATGTGTAAATACCAAAAAGGCAAGAGAGGCCCTGAAGAACAGGGAGCATTGTTATGCTGATGGGCCGGATGTAAATTGCCAACTGCCTCACTGGAAGAGTGCATTGTTTTCCCTAAAACAAGTAAACAACAGAGCTACAGAGCCAAGGGCACTTCCAGTCTAGGGAATATACTTTGGGAAAACTGAAAATCATTAAGACAGGGCCACCCCCAAATTTAGGGATGCACTGCTTACAAGAACCTCAACTTGGTACACCTGAAATATCCTAGGAAATATAAAAATTGTTCAAAAAATTGTGGTACTTACGTACGATGGAATATCCCTCAGCCACGAAATCAATGTCATAAGACCAGTAGCAGCAAAATGAGTGGATTCAGGTACGATGATTCTAAGTGAAATAAGTCACACAGAAAAAGAAGCTTATCATAAGATATCACTTACGTAGTTCCTGAAAACATGGCTACACATGAACTGAGTTAGGAAAGAGAACAGAGTCTCACATTTAGAAATCACTCTCATGCCTCCTTAAGGGGGAAGGAGAGGTGGGGTAATGCATAAAACCAGAGTTTGATATAAGCACAGGTACCGTTCCAAAAACCAACTATGGAATAGACAATACCTACACCTTCCTCAGTGAAAGGGACTCAAAACCCCATATTTCCCACAGAGGAATATATCAGACTAGTAAGAATCGTAAAACCTAGGTATTGATATGTCTCCGTAAGGGAATCAAGTGTGTCTAGACTGGCATAAACATGGCAGCGAGAATCAGCTCAAAGCCACTATAAAAAGGAATTTCAAAAACAAAACAAAAAAACAGGGAAATTCTTTACAATTCCTTCAGGGTCTCTGATGAAACGTGGAATGACCATGTCTACAATGACAGCTGGATGTGGCATAAGGCTGGACTCTTGGGACTGAGAGTATTGGTGAGATTGGGTGAGCAAATGCAGACCCTTTAAAGCAATAATGCATGGCACACATTCCATGGGTCCCAACTCTCCAGGTTGAAGGGAATATTACTACAGCTGTAACATGTACGGGAAACCTAGAGAATGCACACACAGTGAATAGGAAACGTCTCTAAAACTCAACGAATAGTCCCTCTCCTGGTGCTCCTGTTTGACTTTCCAACTGCTTTACTATCAATCTCCCAACTTAGAGAGACAGCCCCTTTAACCTCCTGGTTCTCACAGGTTGCCAATTTGGCAGAGGATGAAACGGAAGAGGTAGAACCAATGACAGAGTATCTGTTACGCATTTGGACGGGCATATGTCACTCTGATTTCCCGGCAGGAAGAAGAATTAACCAAAGTTGCAGCCACCCACTGGGAACCAGTATAGGTCCTGAACCCAAATTTTGGACATGCGTTCAGCTACAAAAAACGAGTTGAATAATGGAGCTCAAGGGCACAGCAATTCAAAAACTGGCAATGTAATAAAGGACAACTATCATCCATAAATCTGTTGAGGGAAGGCAACGAGGCAGACTTGAAAGCGAGGCAGAATAGAAGGAAACAGATTTCAAGAGGTACGTTGGAATCACATGTAAAGCACAGGAAGAGGGGCACAATTTCGTCAATGATGCACTTGGCCAAAAACGGCGTATGCATTTTCTCCTGAACATATGCAGGAGAAAACGCATAAGCCCTTTTTGGCCAAGCAAGCAAGCGGGCAATGCAAATCTGCACTACAAAGAAGTATCACTTCCCAACGGTCAAATGGGACATCCACAAAATGTGTAAAAACCAGAAAGGCAAGACAGGCCCTGGAGAACTGGGAGCGTTGTTATGCTGTTGGGCGGGATGTAAATTGCCAACATTCTCTCTGGAGGAGTGCACTGTGTTCCCTAAAACATGTAAAAAACAGAGCTACAGTGCCAAGGGCACTTCCATTCTAGGGAATATACCTTAGGAAAACTGAAAATCAATAAGACAGAGCCACCCTCAAATTTAGGGCTGCACTGTTTACAAGAACCTCAACTTCGGTACACCTGAAATATCCCAGAAAATATATAAATGGTTCAAAAAATTGTGGTACTTACGTACGATGGAATGTCCCTCAGCCATGAAATCAATGTCATAAGACCAGTAGCAGCAAAATGAGTGGATTCAGGTACAAAGATTCTAAGTGAAATAAGTCACACAGGAAAAGAAGCTTATCATAAGATATCACATATGAAGATCCTGTAAACATGGCTACACATGAACTGAGTTAGGAAAGAGAACAGACTCTCACATTTAGAAAACACTCTTATGCCTGCTAAAGGGGGAAGGAGAGGTGGGGTGATGCATAAAACCAGAGTTTGGTATAAGCACAGGTACCGTTCTAAAAACCAACTATGGAATAGACAAGACCTACCTATACCTTCCTCAGTGAAAGGGACTCAAAACCCCATATTTCCAGGAGAGGAATATATCTGACTAGTAAGAATCTTAAAACCTATGTATTGATATGTCTCCGTAAGGGAATCAAGTGTGTCTAGACTGGCATAAACATGGCAGCGGGAATCAGCTCAAACCCACTATAAAAAGGAATTTCAAAAACAGAACAAAAAAACAGGGAAATTCTTTACAATTCCTTCAGGGTCTCTGATGAAACCTGGAATGACCCTATCTACAACGATAGCTGGATATGGCATAAGGCTGGACACACGGGACTGAGAGTATTCGTGAGATTGTGTGAGCAAACGCAGACCCTTTATAGCAATAATGCATGGCACCCATTCCATGGGCTCCAACTCTCCAGGTTGAAGGGAATATTAATACAGCTCTAACATGTACGGGAAACCTAGAGAATGGAAACACGGAATACGAAAGGTCTCTAAATTCAACGAATAGACCCTCTTCTGGTGCTCCGGTTTGATTTACCAACTGCTTTAGTATCAATCTCCCAACCTGGAGAGACAGGACCTTTAACCTCCTGTTTCGCACAGGTTGCCAATTTCGCAGAGGATGAATGGGAAGAGGGAGAACCAATGAGAGAGTAGCTGTTAGGCATTTGGACGGGCATATGTCACTCTTATTTCCCAGGAGGAAGAAGAATTGACCAAAGTCTCAGCCACCCACCGGGAACCAGTAGAGTTTCTGAACCAAAATATTGGACTTGAATTCAGCTCAGAAAAAACGAGTTAAAAATGGAGCCATAGGGCAGAGCAATTCACAAACTGGCAGAGTAATAAAGGACAACTATCATCCAAAAATCTGTTGAGGGAAGGCAACGAGGCAGACTTGAAAATGAGGCAGAATAGCAGGAAACAGATTTCAAGAGGTATGTTGGAATCGCCTTTAAAGCACAGGAAGAGGGGCACAACTTCGACAATGATGCACTTGTCCAAAGAGGGCGTATGCGTTTTCTCCTGAGTATATTCAGGAGAAAACGCATACGCCCATTTTGGCCAAGCAAGCAAGCAGACAATGTAAGTCTGCACTACAAAGAAGTATCACTTCCCACCGGTCCTAAGGGACATCCACAATAAGGGTAAAAACCGGAAATTCAAGACAGGCCCTGGAGAACAGGGAGCCTTGTTATGCTGATGGGCGGGATGTAAATTGCCAACTGCCTCTCTGGAGGAGTGCATTGTGTTCCCTAAAACAAGTAAACAACAGAGCTACAGAGACAAGGGCACTTCCAGTCTAGGGAATATACCATGGGAAAACTGAAAATCAATAAGACAGAGCCACCCCAAAATTTAGGGCTGCACTGCTTACAAGAACCTCAACTTGGGTGCAACTTAAGTATCCCAGGAAAGATAAAAATGGTTCAAAAAATTGTGGTACTTACGTATGATGGAATATGCCTCAGCCATGAAAACAATGTCATAAGACCAGTAGCAGCAAAATGAGTGGATTCAGGTACGATGATTCTAAGTGAAATAAGTCACACAGAAAAAGAAACTTATCATAAGATATCACTTATGAAGATCCTGTAAACATGGCTACACATGAACTGTGTTAGGAAAGAGAAGAGAGTCTCACATTTAGAAAACACCCTTATGTTTGCTTAAGGGGGAAGGAGATGTGGGGTGATGCATAAAACCAGAGGTTGATATAAGCACAGGTACCGTTCCAAAAGCCAAGTATGGAATAGACAAGACCTATACCGTCCTCAGTGAAAGGGACTCAAAACCCATATTTCCCGCAGAGGAAAATATCTTACTAGTAAGAATCTTAAAACCTATGTATTGATATGTCTCCGTAAGGGAATCAAGTGTGTGTAGACTGGCATAAAGATGGCAGCGAGAATCAGCTCAAACCCACTATAAAAAGGAAATTCAAAAACAAAACAAAAAAACAGCGAAATTCTTTACAATTCCTTCAGGGTCTCTGATGAAACTTGGAATGACCCTATCTAGAACGACAGCTGGAGGTGGCATAAGGCTGGACACATGGGACTGAGAGGATTGGTGAGATATGTGAGCAAATGCAGACCCTTTCAAGCAATAATGCGTGGCACCCATTCCATGGGTCCCAACTCTCCAAGTTGTAGGGAATATTACTACAGCTATAACATGTATGGGAAACCTAGTGAATGGACACACTATGAATACGAAAGGTTTCTAAATCTCAACGAATAGTCCCTCTCCTGGTGCTCCAGTTTCACTTTCTAACTGCTTTACTATCAATCTCCCAACTTGGAGAGACAGCACCTTTAACCGCCTGGTTCGCACAGGTTGCCAATTTGGCAAAGGATGAAAGGGAAGAGGGAGAACCAATGAGAGAGTAGCTGTTAGGCATTTGGACGGGCACATGTCACTCTTATTTCCCGGGAGGAAGAAGAATTAATCAAAGTCTCAGCCACCCACCGGGAACCAGTATAGGTCCTAAACCAAAATATGGGACTTGCGTTCAGCTCACAAAAAACGAGTTAAAAAATGGAGCTATAAGGCAGAGCAATTCACAAACTGGCAGAGTAATAAAGGACAACTATCATCCAAAAATCTGTTGAGGGAAGGAAACGAGGCGGACTTGAAAGTGAGGCAGAATAGCAGGAAACAGGTTTCAAGAGGTACATTGGAATAGCCTTTAAAGCACAAGAAGACGGGCACAACTTCGACAATGATGCACTTGTCCAAAAAGGGCGTATGCATTTTCTCCTGAGTATATTCAGGAGAAAAGGCATACGCCCATTTTGGCCAAGCAAGCAAGCGGACAATGTAAGTCTGCACTACAAAGAAGTATCACTTCCCACCTGTCCAAAGGGACATCCACAAAAAGGGTAAAAACCAGAAATTCAAGACAGGCCCTGGAGAACAGGGAGCCTTGTTATGCTGATGGCCAGGATGCAAATTGCCAACTGCCTCTCTGGAGGAGTGCATTGTGTTCCCTAAAACAAATAAACAACAGAGCTACAGAGCCAAGGGCACTTCCAGTCTAGGGAATATACCATGGGAAAACTGAAAATCAATAAGACAGAACCACCCCAAAGTTTAGGGCTGCACTGCTTACAAGAACCTCAACTTGGGTACACCTTAAGTATCCCAGGAAAGATAAAAATGGTTCAAAAAATTGTGGTACTTACGTATGATGGAATATCCCTCAGCTATGAAAACAATGTCATAAGACCAGTAGCAGCAAAATGAGTGGATTCAGGTACGATGATTCTAAGTGAAATAAGTCACACAGAAAAAGAATCTTATCATAAGATATCACTTATGAAGATCCTGTAAACATGGCTACACATGAACTGAGTTAGGAAAGAGAAGAGAGTCTCACATTTAGAAAACACCCTTATGCCTGCTTAAGGAGGAAGGAGAGGTGGGGTGATGCATAAAACCAGAGGTTGATATAAGCACAGGTACCGTTCCAAAAACCAAGTATGGAATAGACAAGACCTACACCTTCCTCAGTGAAAGGGACTCAAAGATCCATATTTCCCGCAGCGGAATATATCTGACTAGTAAGAATCTTAAAACCTATGTATTGATATGTCTCCGTAAGGGAATCAAGTGTGTGTAGACTGGCATAAAGATGGAAGCGAGAATCAGCTCAAACCCACTATAAAAAGGAATTTCAAAAACAAAACAAAAAAACAGCGAAATTCTTTACAATTCCTCAGGGCCTCTGATGAATCTTGGAATGACCCTATCTAGAACGGCAGCTGGAGGTGGCATAAGGCTGGACACATGGGACTGAGAGGATTGGTGAGATTCGTGAGCAAATGCAGACACTTTAAAGCAATAATGCATGGCACCCATTTTTTTGGTCCCAACTCTACAGGTTGTGGGGAATATTACTACAGCTATAACATGTATGGGAAACCTAGTGAATGGACACACTGTGAATACGAAAGGTTTCTAAATCTCAACGAATAGTCCCTCTCCTGGTGCTCCAGTTTCACTTTCTAACTGCTTTACTATCAATCTCCCAACTTCGAGACACAGCACCTTTAACCGCCTGGTTCACACAGGTTGCCAATTTTGCAAAGGATGAAAGGGAAGAGGGAGAACAAAAGAGAGAGTAGCTGTTAGGCATTTGGACGGGCACATGTCACTCTTATTTCCCGGGAGGAAGAAGAATTAACCAAAGTCTCAGCCACCCACCGGGAACCACTATAGGTCCTAAACCAAAATATGGGACTTGCGTTCAGCTCACAAAAAACGAGGTAAAAATGGAGCTATAGGGCAGAGCAATTCACAAACTGACAGAGTAAGAAAGGACAACTATCATCCAAAAATCTGTTGAGGGAAGGCAACGAGGCGGACTTGAAAGTGAGGCAGAATAGCAGGAAACTGATTTCAAGAGGCACGTTGGAATCGCCTTTAAAGCACAGAAGAGGGGCACAATTTCGACAATGATGCACTTGGCCAAAAAGGGCGTATGCGTTTTCTCCTGAGTATATTCAGGAGAAAACACATACCCCATTTTTGGCCAAGCAAGCAAGCGGACAATATAAGTCTGCACTACAAAGAAGTATCAATTCCCACCGTTCCAAAGGGACATCCACAAAAAGGGTAAAAACCAGAAATTCAAGACAGGCCCTGGAGAACAGGGAACCTTGTTATGCTGATGGCCGGGGTGTAAATTGTCAACTGCCTCTCTGGAGGAGTGCATTGTGTTCCCTAAAACAAGTAAACAACAGAGCTACAGAGCCAAGGGCACTTCCAGTCTAGGGAATATACCTTGGGAAAATTGAAAATCAATAAGACAGAGCCACCCCAAAATTTAGGGCTGCACTGCGTACAAGAACCTCAACTTGGGTACACCCTAAGTATCCCAGGAAAGATAAAAATGGTTCAAAAAATTGTGGTACTTAAGTATGATGGAATATCCCTCAGCCATGAAATCAATGTCATAAGACAAGTAGCAGCAAAATGAGTGGATTCAGGTACGATGATTCTAAGTGAAATAAGTCACACAGAAAAAGAAACTTATCATAAGATATCACTTATGAAGATGCTGTAAACATGGCTACACATGAACTGAGTTAGGAAAGAGAAGAGAGTCTCACATTTAGAAAACACTCTTATGCCTGCTTAAGGGGGAAGGAGAGGTGGGGTGATGCATAAAACCAGAGGTTGATATAAGCACAGGTACCGTTCCAAAAACCAACTATGGAATAGACAAGACCTACACCTTCCTCAGTGAAAGGGACTCAAAACCCCATATTTCCCGCAGAGGAATATATCTGACTAGTAAGAATCTTAAAACGTATGTATTGATATGTCTCAGTAAGGGAATCAAGTGTGTGTAGACTGGCATAAAGATGGCAGCGAGAATCAGCTCAAACCCACTATAAAAAGGAATTCCAAAAAGAAAAGAAAAAAACCGTGAAATTCTTTACAATTCCTTCAGGCTCTCTGATGAAACTTGGAATGACCCTATCTAGAACGACAGCTGGAGGTGGCATAAGGCTGGACACTTGGGACTGAGAGCATTGGTGAGATTCGTGAGCAAATGCAGACCCTTTAAAGCAATAATGCATGGCACCCATTCCATGGGTCCCAACTCTCCAGGTTGTAGGGAATATTACTTCAGCTATAACATGTATGGGAAACGTAGAGAATGGACACACTGTAAATACAAAAGGTTTCTAAATGTCAACGAGTAGTCCCTCTCCTGGTGCTCCATTTTCACTTTCTAACTGGTTTACTATCAATCTCCCAACTTGGAGAGACAGCACCTTTAAACGCCTGGTTCGCACAGGTTGCCAATTTGGCAAAGGATGAAAGGAAAGAGGGAGAACCAAAGAGAGAGAAGCTGTTAGGCATTTGGACGAGCACATGTCACTCTTATTTCCCGGGAGGAAGAAGAATTAACCAAAGTCTCAGCCACCCACCGGGAACCAGTATAGGTCCTAAACCAAAATATGGGACTTGCGTTCAGCTCAAAAAAACGAGTTAAAAAATGGAGCTATAGGGCAGAGCAATTCACAAACTGGCAGAGTAAGAAAGGACAACTGTCATCCAAAAATCTGTTGAGGGAAGGCAACGAGGCAGACTTGAAAGTGAGGCAGAATAGCAGGAAACAGATTTCAAGAGGTACTTTGGAATCGTCTTTAAAGCACAGGAAGAGGGGCGCAACTTCGACAATGATGCACTTGTCCAAAAAGGGCGTATGCGTTTTCTCCTGAGTATATTCAGGACAAAACGCATACGCCCATTTTCGCCAAGCAAGCAAGCGGACAATGTAAGTCTGAACTACAAAGAAGTATCACTTCCCACCGGTCCAATGGGACACCAACAAAAATGGTAAAAACCAGAAATTCAAGACAGGCCCTGGAGAACAGGGAACCTTGTTATGCTGATGGCCGGGATGTAAATTGTCAACTGCCTCTCAGGAGGAGTGCATTGTGTTCCCTAAAACAAGTAAACAACAGAGCTACAGAGCCAATGGCACTTCCAGTCTAGGGAATATACCTTGGGAAAACTGAAAATCAATAAGACAGGACCACCCCAAAATTTAGGAATGCACTGCTTACAAGAACCTCAACTTGGGTACACCTTAAATATCACAGGAAATATAAAAACGGTTGAAAAAGTTGTGGTACTTACGTACGAGGGAATATCCCTCAGCCATGAAATCAATATCACATGACCAGTAGCAGCAAAATGAGTGGATTCAGGTACGATGATTCTAATTGAAATAAGTCACACAGAAAAACAAACTTATCATAAGATATCACTTAAGAAGATCCTGTAAACATGGCTACACATGAACTGAGTTAGGAAAGAGAAGAGAGACTAACATTTAGAAAACACTCCTATGCCTGCTTAAGGGGGAAGGAGAGGTGTGGTGATGCATAAAACCAGAGGTTGATATAAGCACAGGTACCATTCCAAAAACCAACTATGGAATAGAAAAGACCTACACCTTCTTCAGTGAAAGGGACTCAAAACCCCATATTTCCCGTAGAGGAATATATCTGACTAGTAAGAATCTTAAAACCTATGTATTGATATGTCTCCGTAAGGGAATCAAGTGTGTGTAGACTGGCATAAAGATGGCAGCGAGAATCAGCTCAAACCCACTATAAAAAGGAATTCCAAAAACAAAACAAAAAAACAGCGAAATTCTTTACAATTCCTTCAGGCTCTCTGATGAAACTTGGAATGACCCTATCTAGAACGACAGCTGGAGGTGGCATAAGGCTGGACACATGGGACTGAGAGGATTGGTGAGATTCGTAAGCAAATGCAGACCCTTTAAGGCAATAATGCATGGCACTCATTCCATGGGTCCCAACTCTCCAGGTTGTAGGGAATATTACTACAGCTGTAACATGTATGGGAAACCTAGAGAATGGACACACTGTGAATACAAATGGTTTCTAAATCTCAACGAATAGTCCCTCTCCTGGTGCTCCAGTTTCACTTTCTAACTGGTTTACTATCAATCTCCCAACTTGGAGAGACAGCACCTTTAACCTCCTGGTTCGCACAGGTTGCCAATTTGGCAAAGGATGAAAGGGAAGACGGAGAACCTAAGAGAGATTAGCTGTTAGGCATTTGGACGGGCACATGACACTCTTATTTCCCGGGAGGAAGAAGAATTAACCAAAGTCTCAGCCACCCACCGGGAACCAGTATAGGTCCTAAACCAAAATATGGGACTTGCTTTCAGCTCAAAAAAACGAGTTAAAAAATGGAGCTATAGGGCAGAGCAATTCACAAACTGGCAAAGTAATAAAGGACAACTATCATCCAAAAATCTGTTGAGGGAAGGCAACGAGGGGGATTTGAAAGTGAGGCAGAATACCAGGAAACAGATTTTAAGAGGTACGTTGGAATCGCCTTTAAAGCACAGGAAGAGGGGCTCAACTTCGACAATGATGCACTTGTCCAAAAATGGCGTATGCGTTTTCTCCTGAGTATATTCAGGAGAAAACGCATACGCCTATTTTGGCCAAGCAAGCAAGCAGAAAATGTAAGTCTGCACTACAAGAAGTATCACTTCCCACCGGTCCAAAGGGACATCCACAAAAAGGGTAAAAACCAGAAATTCAAGACAGGCCCTGGAGAACAGGGAGCCTTGTTATGCTGATGGCCGGGATGTAAATTGCCAACTGCCTCTCTGGAGGAGTGCATTGTGTTCCCTAAAACAAGTAAACAACAGAGCTACAGAGCCAAGGGCACTTCCAGTCTAGGGAATATACATTGGGAAAACTGAAAATCAATAAGACAAAGCCACCCCAAAATTTAGGAATGCACTGCTTACAAGAACCTCAAATTGGGTACACCCTAAGTATCCCAGGAAAGATAAAAATGGTTCAAAAAATTGTGGTACTTACGTATGATGGAATATCCCTCAGCCATGAAATCAATGTTATAAGAGCAGTAGCAGCAAAATGTGTGGATTCAGGTTCTCTGATTCTAAGTGAAATAAGTCACACAGAAAAAGAAACTTATCATATGATATCACCTATGAAGATCCTGTAAGTATGGCTACACATGAACTGAGTTAGGAAAGAGAAGAGAGTCTCACATTTAGAAAACACTCTTATGCCTGCTTAAGGGGGCAGGAGAGGTGGGGTGATACATAAAACCAGAGGTTGATATAAGCACAGGTACCGTTCCAAAAACCAAGTATGGAACAGACAAGATGTACACCTTCCTCAGTGAAAGGGACTCAAAACCCCATATTTCCCGCAGAGGAATATATCTGACTAATAATAATCTTAAAACCTATGTATTGATATGTCTCCGTAAGGGAATCAAGTGTGTGTAGACTGGCATAAAGATGGCAGTGAAAATCAGCTCAAACCCACTATAAAAAGGAATTCCAAAAACAAAACAAAAAAACAGCGAAATTCTTTACAATTCCTTCAGGCTCTCTGATGAAACTTGGAATGACCCTATCTAGAACGACAGGTGGAGGTGTCATAAAGCTGGACACATGGGACTGAGAGGATTGGTGAGATTCGTGAGCAAATGCAGACCCTTTAAGGCAATAATGCATGGCACCCATTCCATGGGTCCCAACTCTCCAGGTTGTAGGGAATATTACTACAACTATAACATGTATGGGAAACCTAGAGAATGGACACACTGTGAATACAAAAGGTTTCTAAATCTCAACAAATAGTCCCTCTCCTGGTGTTCCAGTTTCACTTTCTAACTGCTTTACTATTAATCTCCCAACTTGGAGAGACAGCACCTTTAACCTCCTTGTTCGCACGGGTTGCCAATTTGGCAAAGGATGAAAGGGAAGAGGGAGAACCAAAGAGAGAGTAGCTGTTAGGCATTTGGACAGGCACATGTCACTCTTATTTCCCGGGAGGAAGAAGAATTAACCAAAGTCTAAGCCACCCACCGGGAACCAGTATAGGTCCTAAACCAAAATATGGGACTTGCGTTCAGCTCACAAAAAACGAGTTAAAAAATGGAGCTATAGGGCAGAGCAATTCACAAACTGGCAGAGTAATAAAGGACAACTATCATCCAAAAATCTGTTGAGGGAAGGCAACGAGGCGGACTTGAAAGTGAGGCAGAATAGCAGGAAACAGATTTCAAGAGGTACGTTGGAATCGCCTTTAAAGCACAGGAAGAGGGGCACAACTACGACAATGATGCACTTGTCCAAAAAAGGCGTATGCGTTTTCCCCTGAGTATATTCAGGAGAAAACGCATATGCCCATTTTGGCCAAGCAAGCAAGCAGACAATGTAAGTCTGCAATACAAAGAAGTATCACTTCCCACCGTTCCAAAGGGACATCCACAAAAAGGGTAAAAACCAGAAATTCAAGACAGGCCCTGGAGAACAGGGAGCCTTGTTATGCTGATGGCCGTGATGTAAATTGCCAACTCCCTCTCTGGAGAAGTGCATTGTGTTCCCTAAAACAAGTAAACAACAGAGCTACAGAGCCAAGGGCACTTCCAGTCTAGGGAATATACCATGGGAAAACTGAAAATCAATCAGACGGAGCCACCCCAAAATTTAGGGCAGCACTGCTTACAAGAACCTCAACTTGGGTACACCTTAAGTATCCCAGGAAAGATAAAAATGGTTCAAAAAATTGTGGTACTTACGTATGATGGAATATGCCTCAGCCATGAAAACAATGTCATAAGACCAGTAGCAGCAAAATGAGTGGATTCAGGTACGATGATTCTAAGTGAAATAAGTCACACAGAAAAAAGAAACTTATCATAAGATATCACTTATGAAGATCCTGTAAACATGGCTACACATGAACTGAGTTAGGAAAGAGAAGAGAGTCTCACATTTAGAAAACACTCTTATGCCTGCTTAAGGAGGAAGAAGAGGTGGGGTGATGCATAAAACCAGAGGTTGATATAAGCACAGGTACCGTTCCAAAAACCAAGTATGGAATAGACAAGACCTACACCTTCCTCAGTGAAAGGGACTCAAAGACCCATATTTCCCGCAGAGGAATATATCTGACTAGTAAGAATCTTAAAACTTATGTATTGATATGTCTCCGTAAGGGAATCAAGTGTGTGTAGACTGGCATAAAGATGGAAGCGAGAATCAGCTCAAACCCACTATAAAAAGGAATTTCAAAAACAAAACAAACAAATAGCGAAATTCTTTACAATTCCTTCAGGGTCTCTGATGAAACTTGGAATGACCCTATCTAGAACGACAGCTGGAGGTGGCATAAGGCTGGACACATGGGACTGAGAGGATTGGTGAGATTCGTGAGCAAATGCAGACCCTTTAAAGCAATAATGCATGGCACCCATTCCATGGGTCCCAACTCTCCAGGTTGTAGGGAATATTACTACAGCTATAACATGTATGGGAAACCTAGTGAATGGACACACTGTGAATACGAAAGGTTTCTAAATCTCAACGAATAGTCCCTCTCCTGGTGTTCCAGTTTCACTTTCTAACTGCTTTACTATCAATCTCCCAACTTGGAGAGACAGCACCTTTAACCACCTGGTTCGCACAGGTTGCCAATTTGGCAAAGGATGAAAGGGAAGAGGGAGAACAAAAGAGAGAGTAGCTGTTAGGCATTTGGACGGGCACATGTAACTCTTATTTCCCGGGAGGAAGAAGAATTAATCAAAGTCTCAGCCACCCACTGGGAACCAGTATAGGTCCTAAACCAAAATATGGGACTTGCAAGCAGCTCACAAAAAACGAGTTATAAAATGGAGCTATAGGGCCTCCCTGGTGGCGCAGTGGTTGAGAGTCCGCCTGCCGATGCAGGGGATGCGGGTTCGTGTCCCGGTCTGGGAGGATACCATATGCCGCGGAGCGGCTGGGCCCGTGAGCCATGGCCGCTGGGCCTGCGCGTCCGGAGCCTATGCTCCGCAACGGGAGAGGCCACAACAGTGAGAGGCCCGCGTACCGCAAAAAGAAAAAAAAAAAATGGAGCTATAGGGCAGAGCAATTCACAAACTGGCAGAGTAATAAAGGACAACTATCATCCAAAAATCTGTTGAGGGAAGGCAACGAGGCGGACTTGAAAGTGAGGCAGAATAGCAGGAAACAGATTTCAAGAGGTATGCTGGAATCGCCTTTAAAGCACAGGAAGATGGGCACAACTACGACAATGATGCACTTGTCCAAAAAAGGCGTATGCGTTTTCTCCTGAGTATATTCAGGAGAAAACGCATATGCCCATTTTGGCCAAGCAAACAAGCAGACAATGTAAGTCTGCACTACAAAGTAGTATCACTTCCCACCGTTCCAAAGGGACATCCACAAAAAGGGTAAAAACCAGAAATTCAAGACAGGCCCTGGAGAACAGGGAGCCTTGTTATGCTGATGGCCGTGATGTAAATTGCCAACTCCCTCTCTGGAGAAGTGCATTGTGTTCCATAAAACAAGTAAAAAACAGAGCTACAGAGCCAAGGGCACTTCCATTCTAGGGAATATACCATGGGAAAACTGAAAATCAATAAGACAGAGCCACCCCAAAATTTAGGAATGCACTGCTTACAAGAACCTCAACTTGGGTACACCTTAAATATCCCAGGAAATATAAAAATGGTTCAAAAAATTGTGGTACTTACGTATGATGGATTATCCCTCAGCCATGAAATCAATGTCATAAGACCAGTAGCAGCAAAATGAGTGGATTCAGGTTCGATGATTCTAAGTGAAATAAGTCACACAGAAAAAGAAACTTATCATAAGATATCACTTATGAAGATCCTGTAAACATGGCTACACATGAACTGAGTTAGGAAAGAGAAGAGAGTCTCACATTTAGAAAACACTCTTATGCCTGCTTAAGGGCGAAGGAGAGGTGGGGTGATGCATAAAACCAGAGGTTGATATAAGCACAGGTACCGTTCCAAAAACCAAGTATGGAATAGGAAAGACCTACACCTTCCTCAGTGAAAGGGACTCAAAACCCCATATTTCCCGCAGAGGAATATATCTGACTAGTAAGAATCTTAAAACCTATGTATTGATATGTCTCCTTAAGGGAATCAAGTGTGTGTAGACTGGCATAAAGATGGCAGTGAGGATCAGCTCAAACCCACTATAAAAAGGAATTTCAAAAACAAAACCAAAAAATAGCGAAATTCTTTACAATTCCTTCAGTCTTTCTGAGGAAACTTGGAATGACCCAATCTAGAAAGACAGCTGGAGGTGGCATAAGTCTGGACACATGGGACTGAGAGGATTGGTGAGATTCGTGAGCAAATGCAGACCCTTTAAAGCAATAATGCATGGCACCCATTCCATGGGTCCCAACTCTCCAGGTTGTATGGAATATTACTACAGCTGTAACATGTATGGGAAACCTAGAGAATGGACACACTGTGAATACAAAAGGTTTCTAAATCTCAACGAATAGTCCCTCTCCTGGTGCTCCAGTTTCACTTTCTAACTGGTTTACTATCAATCTCCCAACTTGGAGAGACAGAACCTTTAACCTCCTGGTTCACACAGGTTGCCAATTTGGCAAAGGATGAAAGCGAAGAGGGAGAACCAAAGAGAGAGTAGCTGTTAGGCATTTGGACGGGCACATGTCACTCTTATTTCCCGGGAGGAAGAAAAATTAACAAAGGTCTCAGCCACCCACCGGGAACCAGTATAGGTCCTTAACCAAAATATGGGACTTGCGTTCAGCTCAAAAAAACGAGTTAAAAAATGGAGCTATATGGCAGAGCAATTCACAAACTGGCAGAGCAATAAAGGACAACTATCATCAAAAAATCTCTTAAGGGAAGGCAACGAGGCGTACTTGAAAGTGAGGCAGAATCGCAGGAAACAGATTTCAAGAGGTACGTTGGAATCACCTTTAAAGCACAGGAAGATGGGCACAACTTCGACAATGATGCACTTGTCCAAAGAGGGCATATGCATTTTCTCCTGAGTATATTCAGTTGAAAACGCATACGCCCATTTTGGTCAAGCAAGCAAGCGGACAATGTAAGTCTGCACTACAAAGAAGTATCACTTCCCACCGGTCCAAAGGGACATCCACAAAAAGGGTAAAAACCAGAAATTCAAGACAGGCCCTGGAGAACAGGGAGCCTTGTTATGCTGATGGGCGGGATGTAAATTGCCAACTGCCTCTCTGGAGGAGTGCATTGTGTTCCCTAAAACAAGTAAACAACAGAGCTACAGAGCCAAGGGCACTTCCAGTCTAGGGAATATACCTTGGGAAAACTGAAAATCAATAAGACGGAACCACCCCAAAATTTAGGAATGCACTGCTTACAAGCAACTCAAATTGGGTACACCTTAAATATCCCAGGAAATACAAAAATGGTTGAAAAAGTTGTGGTACTTACGTACGAGGGAATACCCCTCAGCCATGAAATCAATATCATATGACCAGTAGCAGCAAAATGACTATATTCAGGTACGATGATTCTAAGTGAAATAAGTCACACAGAAAAAGAAACTTATCATAAGATATCACTTATGAAGATCCTGTAAACATGGCTACACATGAACTGAGTTAGGAAAGAGAAGAGAGTCTCACATTTAGAAAACACTCTTATGCCTGCTTAAGGGGGAAGGAGAGGTGGGGTGATGCATAAAACCAGAGTTTGATATAAGCACACGTACCGTTCCAAGAACCAAGTATGGAATAGAAAAGACCTACACCTTCCTCAGTGAAAGTGACTCAAAACACCATAATTCCCACAGAGGAATATATCTGAGTAGTGATAATCTTAAAACCTATGTATTGATATGTCTCTTTTTGGGAATCAAGTGTGTCTAGACTGGCATATACATGGCAGCGAGGATCAGCTCAAACCCAATATAAAAAGGAATTTGAAAAACAAAAAAAAGGGAAATTCTTTACAATTCCTTCAGGGTCTCTGATGAAACCTGGAATGACCCTATCTACAACGACAGCTGGATGTGGCTTAAGGCTGGACACATTGGACTGAGAGGATTGGTGAGATTGGGTGAGCAAATGCAGACTGTTTAAAGCAATAATGCATGGCACCCATTCCTTGGGTCCCAAATCTCCAGGTTGAAGGGAATATTACTACAGCTATAACATGTACGGGAAACCTAGAGAATGGACAAACAGTGAATACGAAAGGTCTGTAAAACTCAGCAAATAGTCCCTCTCCTGGTCCTCCGGTTTGACTTTCCAACTGCTTTACTATCAATCTCCCAACCTGGAGAGACAACACCTTTAACCTCCTGTTCCGCACAGGTTGCCAATTTACCAGAGGATGAATGGGAAGAGGGAGAACCAATGAGAGAGTAGCTGTTAGGCATTTGGACGGGCACATGTCACTCTTATTTCCCGGGAGGAAGAAGAACTGACCAAAGTCTCAGCCACCCACCGGGAACCAGTATAGGTCCTGAACCAAAATGTTGGGCTTGCGTACAGCTCAGAGAAAAAACAGTTATAAAACAGAGCTCAGGGACACAGCAATTCATAATGTGGCAGATTAATAAAGGGAAACTATCGTCCAAAAATCTGTTGAGGGAAGGCAACGAGGCGAACTTTAAAGTGAGGCAGAATAGCATGAAACAGATTTCAAGAGGTACGTAGGAATCGCCTGTAAAGCACAGGAATAGGGGCACAACTTCGACAATGATGCACTTGGCCAAAAAGGGCGTATGTGTTTTCTCCTGAGTATATTCAGGAGAAAACGCATACCCCTTTTTTGGCAAAGCAAGCAGGCGGGCATGCAAGTCTGAACTAAAAAGAAGTATCACTTCCCACCGGTCAAAAGGGACATCCACAAAATGGGTAAAAACCAGAAAGGCAAGACAGGCACTGGAGAAGAGGGAGCCTTGTTATGCTTATGGGCGGGATGTAAATTGCCTACTGCCTCTCTGGAGGAGTGCATTGTGTTCCCTAAAACAAATAAACAACAGAGCTACAGAGCCAAGGACACTTCCAGTTTAGGGAATATACCTTTGGAAAATTGAAAATCAATAAGACAGAGCCACCCCAAATTTAGGGCTGCACTGCTTACAAGAACCTCATCTTGGGTACAACTGAAGTATCCCAGGAAAGATAAATAGGGTTCAAAAAATTGTGGTACTTAAGTATGATGGAATATCCCTCAGCCATAAAATCAATGTCATAAGACCAGTAGCAGCAAAATGAGTGGATTCAGGTACGATGATTCTAAGTGAAATAAGTCACACAGAAAAAGAAACTTATCATAAGATAACACTTATGAAGATCCTGTAAACATGGCTACACATGACCTGATTTAGGAAAGAGAACAGTGTCTCACATTTAGAAAACACTCTTATGCCTGCTTAAGGGGGAAGGAGAGGTGCGGTGATGCATAAAACCAGAGTTTGATATAAGCACAGGTACCGTTTCAAAAACCAACTATGGATTAGACAAGACCTACACCTTCCTCAGTGAAAGGGACTCAAAACCCCATATTTCCCACAGAGGATTATATCTGACTAGTAAGAATCTTAAAACATATGTATTAATATGTCTCCGTAAGGGAATCATGTGTGTCTAGACTGGCATAAAGATGGCAGCGAGAATCAGCAGAAACCCATTATAAAAAGGAATTTCAAAACAAAAAAACATGGAAATTCTTTACAATTCCTTCAGGGTCTCTGATAAAACCTGGAATGACCCTATCTACAATGACAGCTGGATATGGCATAAGGCTTGACACTTGGGACTGAGAGGATTGGTGAGATTTGGTGAGCAAATGCAGACCCTTTAAAGCAATAATTCATGGCACCCATTCCATGGGTCCCAACTCTCCAGGTTGTAGGGAATATTACTACAGCTATAACAAGTACGGGAAACCTAGAGAATGGACACACTGTGAATACGAAATGTCTCTAAAACTCAACGAATTGTCCTTCTCCTTGTGCTCCAATTTGACTTTCCAACTGCTTTACTGTCAATCCCCCAACTTGGAGAGACAGCCCCTTTAACCTCCTGGTTCACACATGTTGCCAAATTGGCAGAGGATGAAAGGGAAGAGGGAAAACCAATGAGAGAGTACCTGTTAGGAATTTGGATGGACACATGTCCGTCTTATTTCCCGGCAGGAAGAAGACTTAACCGAAGACTCAGCCACCCACCGAAAACCAGTATATGTCCTGAACCAAAATACTGGACTTGCGTTCAGCTCAAAAAAAAACGAGTTAAAAAATGGAGCTCAGGGGCTCAGCAATTCACCAACTGGCAGAGTAATAAAGGGCAACTATCTTCCAACAATCTGTTGAGGGAAGCCAACGAGGTGGACTTGAAAGCGAGGCAGAATAGCAGGAAACAGATTTCAAGAGGTACGTTGGAAACGCCTTTAAAGCACAGGAAGAGGGGCACAACTTCGACAATGATGCACTTGGCCAAAAAGGGCGTATGCATTTTCTCCTGAATATATTCAGGAGAAAACGCATACGCCCTTTTTGGCCAAGCAAGCAAGCGGGCAATGCAAATCTGCACTACAAAAAAGTATCACTTCCCACCGGTCAAAAGGGACATCCACAAAATGGGTAAAACCCGGAAAGGCAAGACAGGCCCTGGAGAACAGGGAGCCTTGTTATGCTGATGGGCGGCATGTAAATTACCAACGGCCTCACTGGAGGAGTGAATTGTGTTCCCTTAAACAAGTAAACAACAGAGCTACAGAGCCAAGGGCACTTCCAGTCTAGGGAATATACCTTGGGAAAACTGAAAATCAATAAGACAGAGCCACACCAAAATTTAGGGCTGCACTGCTTACAAGAACTTCAACTTGTGTACACCCTAAATATCCCAGGAAATATAAAAATGGTTCAAAAAATTGTGGTACTTACGTACGATGGAATATCCCTCAGCCATGAAATCAATGTCATAAGACCTGTAGCAGCAAAATGAGTGGATTCAGGTACTATGATTCTAAGTGAAATAAGTCACACAGAAAAAGAAACTTATCATAAGATATCACTTATGAAGATCGTGTAACAAGGCTACACATGAACTGAGATAGGAAAGAGAACAGAGTCTCACATTTAGAAAACACGCTTATGCCCGCTTAAGGGGGTAGGAGAGTTGGGGTGATGCATAAAACCAGAGTTTGATATAAGCACAGTTACCATTCCATAAACCAACTATGGAATAGACAAACCTACTCCTTCCTCAGAGAAAGGGACTAAAAACCCCATATTTCCCACAGAGGAATATATCTGACTAGTAAGAATCTTAACATCTATGTATTGACATATCTCCATAGGGAATCAAGTGTGTCTAGACTGGCATAAACATGGCAGCGAGAATCAGCTCAAACCCACTATAAAAAGGAATTTGAAAAACAAGAAAAAAAAGGGAAATTCTTTACAATTCCTTCAGACTATCTGATGAAACCAGGAATGACCTTATCTACAACGACAGCTGGATGTGGCAGAAGGCTGGACACGTGGGGCTGAGAGGATTGGTGAGATTGGGTGAGCAAATACAGACCCTTTAAAGCAATAAAGCATGGAACCCATTCCATGCGTCCCAACTCTCCAGGTTGTAGTGAATATTACTACAGTTATAATATGTATGGGAAACCTAGAGAATAGACACAGTTTGAATACGAAATGTTTCTAAAACTCACCTAATACTCTCTCTCCTGGTGCTCCAGTTTGAATTTCCAACTGCTTTTCTATCAATCACCCATTTTGGAGAGACAGCCCCTTTAACCTCCTGGTTCACACAGGTTGCCAATTTGGCAGAGGATAAAAGGGAAGAGGGAGAACCAATGAGAGAGTAGCTGTTAGGCATTTGGGCAGGCAAATGTCACTCTTATATCCCGGTTGGAAGAAGAATTAACCAAAGTCTCCGCCACCCACCGGGAACCAGTAGAGTTCCTGAACCAAAATTTTGGACTTGCATTCAGCTCACAAAAAACGAGTTAAAAAATGGAGCTCAGGGGCACAGCACTTCACAAACTGGCAGAGTAATAAAGGACAACTATCGTCCAAAAATCTGTTGAGGGAAGGCAACGAGGCGGACTTGAAAGCGAGGCAGAATAGCAGGAAACAGATTTCAATAGGTACGTTGGGATCGCCTTTAAAGCACAGGAAGAGGGGCACTACTTCGACAATGATGCACTAGGCCCAAAAGGGCGTATGCGTTTTCTCCTGAATATATTCAGGAGAAAACGCATACACAATTTTTGGCCAAGCAAGCAAGCGGGCAATGCAAATCTTCACTCCAAAGAAGTATCACTTCTCACCAGTCAAAAGGCACTTCCCCAAAATGGATAAAAAGCAGAAAGGCAAGACAGGCCCTGGAGAACAGGGAGCCTTGTTATGCTGATGGGCGGGATATAAATTGCCAACTTCCTCACTGGAGGAGTGCATTGTGTTCCATAAACAAGTAAACAACCGAGCTACAGAGCCAAGGGCACTTCCAGTCTAGGGAATATACCTTGGGAAAACTGAAAATCAATAAGACAGAGCCACCCCAAAGTTTAGGGCTGCACTGCTTACAAGAACCTCAACTTGCGTACAACTTAAATATCCCAGGAAAGATTAAAATGGTTCAAAAAATTGTTACTTACATACGATGGAATACCCCTCAGCCATGAAATCAATGTCATAAGGCCAGTAGCAGCAGAATGAGTGGATTCAGGTACGATGATTCTATGTGAAATAAGTCACACAGAAAAAGAAACTTATCATAAGATATCACTTATGAAGATCCTGTAAACATGGCTACATATGAACTGAGTTAGGAAAGATAACCGAGTACCAAATCTTATCATAAGATATCACTATTTTGGGAATGTACACTTTGCTACGAATGAACTGAATTACAAACACAACAGAGTCACACACTTAGAAAACAATATTCTGCCTTCTTAACGGGAAAGGCGAGGTGAGTAGATGCATAAAACCACAGTTTTAAATTAGCACAGATACCGTTACATAAACCAAGTATGTAATAGACATCACCTACTCCCCGCACCATGAACTCGACTCAACACCCCCTATTCATTGCAAAGGAATATATCTGACTCAAAGAATTTTAAAACATATGTATTATCATGTCTCCATAAAGGAGTCATGTGTGTGTATAACGGCATGAACACAGCACTGAAATTCAGCTAAATACCCTTATAAAAATAAATTTCAAAAGCAAAATGCAAAAACAGTGAAACAGAGGGAAAGCCTTAAGAATTACGTTCAGGGCCTGTGATGCAACCTGGATTGTCCACCTTTACACCCACAGCTGGATGAGACATAAAACTGGACACTTGGGGCTGACAAGATTGTTGAGTTTGTGTGAGCAAAAGAACACCACTTAGAGCAATACTGTGTACTACCCATTCTAGTGGTCCCAACTCTCCAAGTTTAAGGGAATCTTCCTACAGTTAAAGCATGCATGGGAAACCCAGTGGATGGTACACTGTGTAATTGGGAAAGTTTTCTAAAAGGTACCTCATTTTTCCTTTTGTCACGTTCGGCTTTGCCATTCCATCTGCATTACTAAAAATCCCCCCACTTGGAGTGTCAGCGCCTTTACCCTCCTGTTATGCACAGTTTGCAAATTGTGCAGCGGATGAACAGGAAGAGGGGAAACAAATGAGAGATTAGCTGTAGGTGTTTGGATGGGCACATGTCACTCTAGGTTCCCATCAGCAAGAAGAATTAACCAAAGGCTCAGCCTGACACCCCAGAACCAGACTAGGGCCTACAGCCATCCTGCGGTATTGCCGCCAGCTCACAAAGAGGCCAGTTGAAAAATGGAAATCAGGGGCACAGCAATTCACAAACCTGCAGAGTTATAAAGGACAACTATCATCCAGAAATATATTGAGGTAAGGAAGTGAAGTGGATTTGAATGCAAGGCAGAATTGAAGGAAACAGATTTCAAGAGGTAGATTGGAGTTGTCTTTAAAGCACATGAAAAGTGACAGAACTTCGACAATTTTACCATAGGCCGAAAGGGAGTATGTGTATTTTCTTGAATATATTCGGGAAAAAATGCATACGCCCTTTTTGGGCAAGCAAGCCATCAGGCATTGCAAATCCACACTACATAGAAGTGTCCCTTACCTCCAGTCAAAAGGGCCATCCACAAATAGTGTAAAAACCACAAATGCAGGACAGGCCATGGAGAAAAGGGAGTCTGGTTACGCCGATGGACAGGATGTAAATTGCCAACAGCCTCTCTGGAGAACTGTATGTTGTTTTCTAAAACAGAGCTACAGAGCATAGCACACTTCCACTCATGGACGTGTATTCTGGGAAAACTAAAAATCCACAACACACAGCCAGCCCAAACTTTAGGGCTGCTCTGTTTACAAGAACCTCGACTTCGGTACACTTTAAATATCCCAGGAAAGGGAAGAAAATGGATATAGATGTTCTGGTACTTATATACAATGGAATGTCACTCAGACATAAAATCAATGTCATAAGGCCAATAGCAGCATAATGAGTGGCTTTAGATACGATGATGCTAAGTGAAATGAGCCACAAAGAAAAAGAAACTTATTGTAATATATCACTTATAGAGGAAATGTAAACATGGCTACACATGAACTGAATTTCAAATGTGAACAGAGTTACACATTGAGAAAACACACTTATTCCTCCTTAAGGGGAAAGGTGACGTGGGGTGATGTGTAAAAGCAGAGTTTGAAATTAGCACAGATCCCATTCCATATACCAAATATGTAATAGACAAGACCTACTCCTTTCTCAATGAACTGGACACAAAACACCCTATTCACTGAAGAGGAATATATCTGACTGGTAATAACCTTGAAACCTATGTATTTATATGTCTGCATAATGGAATCAAGTGTATGTAGATTGGCAGAAACACAGATCAATGGAACAGGACAGAAAGCCCAGAGATAAACCTACATACCTATGGCTATCTCATCTATGACAAAGGAGCTAAGGATATACAATGGAGAAAAGACAGTCTCTTCAGTAATTGGTGCTGGGAAAACTGGACCCCTACACATAAAAGAATGAAATTAGAACACTCCATAACACCATACACAAAAATAAACTCTAAATTGATTAGAGATCTAAATATAAGACCAGACACTATAAAACACTTAGAGGAAACCATAGGCAGAACACTCTATGACATAAATCACAGCAAGATCCTTTTTGACCCACCTCCTAGAGAAATGGAAATAAAAACAGAAATCAACAAATGGGACCTAATGAAACTTAAAAGCTTTTACACAGTACAGGAAAACATAAACAAGATGCAAAAACAACCCTCAGAATGGGAGAAAATATTTTCAAATGAAGCAATTGACAACGGATTAATCTCCAAACTTTACAAGCACCTCATGTAGCTCAATATCACAAAAACAAACAACCCAATCCAAAAACGGGCAGAAGACCTAAATAGACATTTCTCCAAAGAAGATATACAGATTACCAAGAAACACATGAAAGGATGTAGAACATCACTAATCATTAGAGAAATGCAAATCGAAACTACCGTGAGGTATCACCTCACAGCAGTCAGAGTGGCAATCATCAAAAAAATCTACAAAACAATAAATGCTGGAGAGGCCTTTATTGGAGAAAAGGGAACACACTTGCACTGTGGGTGGGAATGTAAATTGATATGGGCACTAGGGAGAACAGTATGGAGGTTCCTTTAAATAACTAACAATAGAAGTACCCTATGACACAACAATCCAACTACTGGGCATTTGCCTTGTGAAAACCATAATTCAAAAAGTGTTATGTAGAAAAATGTTCATTGCAGCTCTATTTACAATAGTCAGGACATGGAAGCAACCTAAGTGTCCATCGACAGATGAAAGTTTAAAGAAGATCTGGCACATATATACAATGGAGTATTACTCAGCCATAAAAAGAAGCAAAACTGAGTTAGTTGTACTGAGGTGGAAGGACTTAGAATATGTCCTACACAGTGAAGTAAGTCAGAAAGGGAAAAACAAATACTGTATGTTAACAGAGATATACGGAATCTAATGAAGAAAAAAAAAGATTTTGAAGAACCTAGTGGCAGGACAGGATTAAGGACACAGACATAGAGAAAGGACTTGAGGACACCGGAATGGGGATGAGTAAGCTGGGACGAAGTGAGAGAGTGGCATGGACATAAATACATTACCAAATGTAACACCAATAGCTACTGGGAAGCAGCCACATAGAACAGGGAGATCAGCTTGGTGCTTTGTGACCACAAAAAGGGGTGGGATATGGGGTGTGAGAGGGAGATGCAAGAGGGAGGGGATCTGGTGATATTTGTATATGTATAGCTGATTCACTTTTTTATACAGCAGAAACGAACACTCCATTGTAAAGCAATTACACTCCAATAAACGTGTAAAAGGAAAAAAAAAAGAAAGCACAGGGATAAACCTACACATCTATGGTCACCTAATCTATGACAAAGGAGGCAAGACTATAAAATGGAGATAAGACAGTCTCTTCAATCATTGGTGCTGGGAAATATTGACAGCTACATGTAAAAGAATGAAATTAGAACACTCCCCAACACCATACATAAAAATATATTCAAAATGGATTAGAGACCTTAATGTAAGACCGGATAGTATAAAACTCTGAGAGGAAAACTTACGAAGGATACTCTGACGTAAATCACAGCAAGATCTTTTTTGATCCACCTCTTATAGTAATGAAATAAAAAAGAAAACTAAACAGATGGGACTAATGAAATGTAAAAGCTTTTGCAAAGGAAGGGAAACTACAAACAAGACGAAAAGACAACCCTCAGAATGGCAGAAAATATTTGCAAACGAATCAATGGACAAATGATTAATCTCCAATATATATAAACAGCTCATGCAGCTCAATATTAATAAAACAAACAACCCAATACAAAAATGGAAGAATATATAAATAGACATTTCTTCCAAGAAGACATAGAGGTGGCCAGTACGCACATGAAAATCTGCTCAACATCACTAATTATTAGAGAAATGGAAATGGAAACTACAATGAGGTGTCATGTCACACCTGTTAGAATGGGCATCAACAGAGAATCTACAAACAACAAATGCTGGAGAGGGTATGGAGGAAAGGAACCTTCTTCCACTATTGTTGGGAATGTAAATTGATACAGTCTCTATGGGGAACAGTATGGAGGTTCCTTAAAAAAGTAAAAATAGAATTACCATATAATCCAGCAATCCCACTACTGGGCATATACCCAGAGAAAACTATAAATCAAAAATACACATTCACCACAATGTTCATTGCACCACTATTTACAATAGCCAGGTAATGAAAGCAACCTAAGTGCCCACAGACAGACGAATGGATAAAGATGTGGTACATATATACAACGGAATATTACTCAGCCATACATAGGAATGAAATTGGGTCATTTGTAGAGACCTCGATGGATCTAGAGACTGTCATACGGAGTGAAGTAAGTCAGAAAGAGAAAAACAAATATTGTATATTAATGCATATATGTGGAACCTAGAAAAATGGTACAGATGAACAGGTTTGCAGGGCAGATATAGAGACACAGATGTAGAGAACAAACATATGGACACCAAGGGGGAAACACCATGTGAGGGTGGTGGTGGGATGAATTGGGAGACTGGGATTCACATGTGCACACTTATATGTATAAAATAAATATCCAATAAGAACCTGCTGTATAAAAGAAATAAATTTAAAAAAATAAAAATAAATAGCATTTAATAAAAGAAAACAGAAAAAAAGTATTTCCCTTCACATATTCGTCTTTATATTAATGCATTATTTCCATGTTTATATCTCCAAATTAAAAAAAAAGAGGAATAAATAAAATCTACCTTGAACCAAAAAGAAAAAAAGAAAAAAAAAAACAGAACCCACCAGTTATACCGAGGAAAATAGTATCAGGGCACTTGCTCCAGTGGTAAAAAATTCTTAAGTTGGTCAGAGGTGGGAAATCGTCTCCCATGGAGTCAGCAGCGCTCCCCCCGACAAGGAGCATCCTCATTGCAAAGCTGGGGGGACTGTGTTGAGGCGTCTGTGAGTAAATGTGAGCTGAGCCCCAGTCCTGCTGCAGCTGAACTCTTCCCACCCTTTCCAGGTAAAACACCTGAATATGTACAAGCACTTGCAAGCCTACAGGAAGGGCTGTGGAGCCACACCAGCGACAGCACGCAGGCCGACTTGGTGCCTGCAGGCCAGTCAGGATTGTCCTGGCCCCAGATGCTCTTCTGGAAGCTTTCCATTTCCCTGCCTTAGATACCCCTCCTGCCACGGCCCCCACTGCTTTTTTATTTCCTCACCTCTGCCTGGGGAGAAATTCAAGCAGCAGGTATGGATGACACATCCTCTTCTTTAGCAGGTGGCAGCCTAGCAACTCCTGTGGAAAGTCCAGCAGAGCCCCACTCACACTGGGCCACCCACAAAGCCACGGCCCCTCACTCCCTACCACCACCCCAGCCCCGACACTGCTGACGGGGCAGAGAATATGGCATCAGGCACAGCTACAGGGGCTCTTGCTGACTGGAGAGGTGTTTATATTGACCTCCACCCAGGCACACCTGGGGAGGGCTGGTAGGCAGTGTCAGGCTGCCCAAATCAGCCAATCCTCACCCCTCAGGGGCTCACAGTAGCAGAAAATGAACCTTGCTAAACGGGCCAGGCCCAAGGAACAGGTGTGGGCCCTTGAGAGTCAGGCTAGACAAGGGGCTGCAGCTGGCGCTTGTTTTCTTATCATTTTATCTGGTCCATGAGTGGCAAACAACTTCAAGAAGACCCTATCCTAATGAGAGGAACCCAGGAGTCAGGGAGAGGAGTGATGGTGGGTGGAGACAGAGGCCTGGTGCCCTGGCTGCAGTGGAAGTGTCTGGAAGACCAGGCAGAGAGAGGCTGCACAGAGTGATAGCCAGGGTCACAGACCTGTCAGAGCTGCTGTTTGTTAGTTCAAGTCCTTCTCTGAGGTATTCTGTGTCAGCTGTGAGCGACAGGTGAGCTGGGGGTTCTCTGCAATGTGGGCTATGTGCACTGTTCCTATGTGTCCAGCCCTGCTTGGGTACCTGCCCATGGGAGCTCTGTATCCTGGGAAGGGCCTGACTAGGAGAGCCCCATGGGCTGCTGGGTAGCTGCACAGGTGAGCTCCATACCCTGGGAGGGACTTGAACACGAGAGCCCCGTGGGCTGTGGGGTGGGTGATGCAGCCCAGGTGAGCTCCATATCCTGGGATTGGCCTGACCACGAGAGCCCCATGGGCTGCTGGAGACCTGGTAAAGGATATCAGGACAGTCAGTGAAGCCACCGAGGATATACATCCAGTAGCTCCTATTTCCTACTCCCTGCTGCTCATTCTACCATCCACCAGGCCATGGCATTCTGTATTACACTTCAATGATGCCTTCTTCTGTATTCCATTCATCTCAGAGTCACAAGAATTTTTGGCTTGTGAGTGGCAGGACACAACATGCAACACAAGCAATAATGCTGGGCCGTCCTGCCCCAATGGTTCAAAAATCCCCACACCATCATTGGGGAAATGTCCTCTAAAGACCTAAACGTTCTACCTCTGTAAAAGGGAACCCTCCTTCAATATGCAGATGACATTCTGATCGCCAGGCCTACTAAAGACGCCTCTAAACTACCTAGCCAAGGAAGGATAGAAGGTGTCCAAGAAAAAGGCTCAAATATACCAGGCTCAGGTGACATGCCTGGGCTTCATTCTCACAGATATTCGGAGAAACGCATCCCAGGATAGGGAAGAAGCCATTTGCAGCCTTACCTCTTCTAAAACTAGAAGACAGCTTAGGGGTTCCTGGGGAGTCCAAGGTTTTCTGCATCTGGATCCCTAACTACATTCTAATAGCTGGGCCTCTACATGAAACACTGACACGAAAAGATGATGATCCTTTTGTATAGAATCCAGAAGTGGCCTTTTAAGAATGGAAAGAGCAGTCAATTCAGACCCTTGCCCAGGAACTCCCTAATTTAGATAAACCCTTTGACCTTTACATACACGGTCAAAGGTTAATTGCCCTTGGAGCCTTAGTGCAAAAATTGGGACCACTTGAAATGGAGCAACACAAGAATGCCCTTCAGGTATGATAAACTATGGTCACCAAGGGCTTTGCCCACCGACTCATCAGGTCAGGATACTGGGGTATCTAAAAAGCTAGAAATCAGCAGCCCACAAGGCCAGCTACCTCCTAAGGGAAAAGGACCCCACGTCGTGTTCCTAACCACCCATCATGTCCTGAAGTTGCAGGGGTCGCTCTGTGGACACACTGACCTCGAGTGAGGAGGCCCTCCAACTCCAACCTCCAGAGAGACAAACGGGGGCAAAGCGCCTCCAAGATGACTCGTGTGACCATCACTTGACCTGGAGTTTCTCTCAGAAAACAACAAGACTGTGCCCCGAAAGAGCAAACTACTGCTTGCAGGACTTAACTGCACCCAGATGGGAGCTAATAAGCTTGGCGGGGGAAACGTATATCACGCTTTCACAATAGAAAACCCTACAGACACCGCGGTGATGGTGGCCAATATGACCGGCTGGACTGCTGGCTACTTCTAAAGGCCGTTGACTCAGTGGACGTCATGGTCCTGGATCACCACTGACCCTGGACTCTCTGGGAGTTGCGCAGGCAGGGTTCTGACACATGGTGCTGTTTGAACATTTATTCAGGGACCTAATTAAAGAAAGCACAGACTACTGGTCAGAGCATCTAGGCTGGCAAAAACCGTCAGCCTAAGGTCGCCAAACAAATGTGGGGTGTGGTGAAACCTGCCAACTCAGCATCTCTGCGCATCTCTTTCCTGGACTCTTAAAGGTCATTAGAATCTATAACACTTCCAATGCTGGTGCTCAGGCGGACGAGAAGTGAGGCAGGAGGCCTTGGGACAATCAACCTCACCTGGAGGCTGGTGGGGAGACGTTTTGCCCCTCCCCCCATGTATCAGGGCTCCCACCACAGCATGAAGCAGTTACAAAAGAGGGGTCTGCACACTCTGCACCCCAAGAATGAGGAACGGAACAAAAAGCAGAGGAGGTTTTCGTCTCCGGCAACGTTCATTAAAAATTCCTGGGAGATAAAAAGAGAATCTGGGCAATAAAATAAAGTCTAACCTGTTTTTCCTTTGTACTTTGTCTAATTTCACGTGCTCCTAGTGTTCCGCAAGCAGAGGTCCCACACCCGGCACTTCAGACCCGATTTCCTAGTGCAGAATGGCTGGGTCGACACCTCAGCTAGCGGAGTCCCATGCAGACTCCACGGCATAGAGTCTGAGCTGCAGCCAACCCAGGCCTCTTGAGCTCCATCCCCTCCCTCCCACTGACTCTGCCGGGATCCCTACACAGCAGCCCAGCCCACAGCCTGTGGGGGACTGCACGCTCTCACCTCTCCATTCTGTTTTCAAAATAATGTTTCCTTTGCTTCTGAAGCACACTCAGTCTTGATCTCTTGGCTCCAATGACACTGGGCACGGTGAATCCTGTTGGGGTCCATTCTGGAGGATCAGTAACAGAAATTGAGAACATTGTAACTTCAATGAACAGATGTGTGAGCCAAACTGTAGTTAACATAGAGCAGTGTATAATGCTCGGGTAAAATAAGATGTTTCTAAGACTTACATTTGATATTTCCATCACTTTACTATAAGCAAGTTCAGTGAAGACGTCTCTCTTATTTGTCAGGTCAACATTAGAGAAATGAAGTGATTTATTTCCATGGATGTACATCGAATACTCTTGGCTGAAGCTTCAATCTTGTTTTGAATGCTTTTCCATTGAAAAGGATACCTCTCTTTCAGCTCCCCCATTTCTGAGAAGTATAAAATCTTATAATGTATTATTACCAAAGGGGAAAGGTAGGAGAAGGGATAAATTAACAGTTTGGGATTAACACATACACACTGCTATGTATAAAATAGATCATCAACAAGGAACTACTGTATAGCACAGGGAACTACACTGAATATTTTGCAATAACCTATAAGGGGAAATAACCTGAAAAAGAATAGATATTTTTATTGACATCATCTGTCAATGACAGATAAAATGTAACCTAAGCAAGGCCCATGGTGAACGCTTTTGAACCTGAAGATTTCAATCATCTAAAGTTTGGGCTCTGCCTATTTCCCAAGGCCTTTAATGGACATACGTGTAGCTGTAGCTTAAAAATTCCCCAGTTTGGGGTACGGGGAGGCACTGATTTGGAAAAATCCCTGGTGTTCTCCTTCCATGCACGGGACCCTTCCTACAGCTAAAACATGCCTGTCACACCTAGAGGATTGTACACCGTTTGATCGGAAAGAGTTTGGAAAAGGCACCTCATCTCCTCATCGCCTGGTGCTCGGGTTCACCCCTCCAGCATATTTCCTAACAATCTCCTCACTTGGGGATATCAGCACCGTCAACATCCTGTTGCACACAGTTTGGAATTTGTCCAGAGGATGAAGCGGAAGGATGAGAAAAATTTAGAGACAAGTCTTAGTTGTTTGGACAGGCACATGCCACTCTAATTTCCTATCTGGAAGACAAATTCATCAAAGGCTAGAATTGCCCATGGAAACAGAATAGGTCTAGAGGAAATCCCGCTGTTTTGTGTCCAGTTTCCAAAAACACAAGTTGAAAAATGGAACTCAGGGGCACTAAAATTCATGAAACTGCAGAGTTGAAAATATCTATTGTTGAAAAATGTCTTGAGGTGAGTCACAGAAAAGGACTTGTAAGCAAGGGGGTGTGGCAGGAAACAGATTTGAAGAGGTAGAAAGGACTCCCCATTAAAGCACAAGAAAAGGGGCTGAACATCGCCAATGATGCAGTTGGCCCAAAAGGGCGTATGCATTTTTTCTGAATATATTCAAGTAAAGGCCATACACACTTTTTATCCAACCAAACAGGTGGGCACTTGAAATCAATACTACAAAATGTATCACTTCACATCAGTCAGAAGGTCCATCCACATAAAGTGTAAACACCAGAAATGCCGGACAGGGTGAGTAGAAAAGGGAGCCCTGTGAGGCTGATAGTTGAAATGTAATTTGCCAATGGCCACTCTGGAGAAGTGTATTGTGTTTGCTAAAACATCTAAAAGATGAGCTACAGAGCATAGTGCACTTGCACTCATGGGCGTATACCTTGGGAAAAACAAAAATGGACAGAAAACAGGCACCCCAACGTTTACCACCTCTCTGATAAAAAAGGGCCTCCACTTGGATATAACCTAAATGTCCCTGGAAGGATAAAATGGATAAAAGAGATGGGGTACTTATGTAGAGTGGAATATTACTCATCCAGAAATCAATGAAATAAGGCCAGTTGGAACAACTCTGGAGGAGTTACATACGATCATTCTAAGTGACATATGTCAGAAAGAAAAAGACACATATCATAAGATGTCACTTAAAGGTGGAATCAAACATGGCTACACATGAAATAAACTACAAAACAGAAACATAGTCAAATATGTAGAAAAGAGACATAAGGCTGCTAAATGGGAAAGGTGGGGAATGGTGAGGTATTATCCAGGAGGTTGAAATTAGCAAAGATACCATTCCAAGTACCGAACTGAATAACTGGCAAGGCCTACACGGTACCTCAAAGAACTGCACTCAGTCCACTCAAGTCACTGGAAAATAATACATATGACTCGTAAGCATCTGAGAAAGAATTTATTGTTGTCACACAGTACATGAATCAAGTGGATGTACAGCAGCAAAAAACAGAGCTTTGAAAATCAGCTGTAACCAATATAAAAATAAATTTAAAAATATTTATAAAAACGGTAAGACAGACAAAAATTCTTACAACTTTTGTTGAAGGGCTACGATGTAACATGGATTGAACTCATGTAGACCCACAGCAGGATGATATATAAGGCTGGAAGCTATGCACGCTAAGAGATGTTAGAGAGGCTGGGCGAGGAAATGCAGACCTTTTAAAGTAATACTGCCTGGTACCCATTCCATGGGTCCCAAATCGGCAGGTTCAAGGGAATCTTCTGACAGCGAAAACATGCCTGCAAAACCGAGATGAATGTACACCGTGTGCTCAGGAAAGGTGTCTAAAATGCACCTCATTTTTGATCTCCTGGTGCTGGGGTTCGCCATTCCAGCCACATTATTAACAATATCCCCTCTTGGAGAATCAGCACCTTTAACCTCCTGTTTCACACAGTTTGCAGTTTGTGCAGAGGATAAATGGGAAGGGGGGAACCAATGAGAGATAAGCTGTAGGAGTTTTGACAGGCACATGTCACTCTAATTTCCCATTAGGAACAAGAATTAACCAAAGGCTCAGCCTGCCTCCTCAGAACCAGAATAGGGCCAGAAGCAATCCAATGGTTTGGCGGCGAGCTCACAATAAAAGCGAGTTGTAAAATGGAGCTCAGGAGCAGACAATTCAAAGACCTGCAAAGATATAAATGATAACCAACGTCCAAAAATATATTCAGGTAAGGCAACAAAGAGGATCTGAATGAGAGGCAGAATTGCAGGAAACAGATTTCAAAAGGTAGATTGTACTCACATTTAAAGCATATGAAAAGCAGCAGAATTTCTAAAATGATGCAGTTGGGCAAAAGGGTGTATGCCTTTTTTTCGTGAATATCTTCAGGAAAAAAACACATACAGAGTTTTTGGCCAACCAAGCAAGCGGGAAATGCAAATCCGCACAACAAAGAAGTCTCAATGTCCACTGCTCAGAAAGGCCATCCAAAAAATGTGTACAAACCAGAAATGCTGGAGAGGCCATGGAGAACAGGGAGCCTAGTCACGCTGATGGGTGGGGTATAAATATCCTAGAGCCACTCTGAAGAAGTGTATGCTGTTTCCTAAAACATTTAAATACAAAGCCCGCGAGCAAAGGGGACTTCAACTCATGGACATATAACTTGGGAAGACTAAATATCGACAAGACACAGGCACCCCAAAGTTTAGGGCTGCTCTGCATACAAGAACCTCAACTTCGGTACACCTAAAATATCCCAGGAAAAAGAGAAATGCATAAATTACTTGTGGTAAATTTGTAAAATGGAATATTACTCAGATGTGAAATCAATGTCATAAGGCCAGTAGCAGCATAAAGAGTGGATTTAGGTATGATGATTCTAAGTGAAATTAGTCACACAGAAAAAGAATCTATTCATAAGATATCACTTACAGAGGGAATGTCAACATCACAACACATGAACTGAATTAAGAAAGAGAACAGAGTCTCACATTTAGAAAACACTCTTATGCCTGTTTAATGGGAAAGGAGAGGTGGGGTGATGCATAAAACCAGAGTTTGATATTAGCACAGGTACCATTCCATAAACCAAATAGAGAACAGACGAGACCTACCCCTTCCTCAGTGAACGGGACTCAAACCCCCTATTACCCGCAGAGGAATATATCTGACTAGTGAGAATCTTAAAACCTATGTATTGATTTGTCTTCATAAGGGAATCAAGTGTGTCTAGACTGGCATAAACACGTCAGTGAAAATCAGCTCAACCCCATTATAAAAATGAATTTCAAAAACAAACAAAAAAACAGCGAAATTCTTACACAATTCCTTCAGGGGTTCTGATGAAACCGGGAATGACCCTATCTGTAAAGACAGCTGGATGAGACATAAGGCTGGACGCTTGGGACTGAGAGGACTGGTGAGATTGGGAGAGAAAATGCAGACCCTTTAAAGTAGTAATGCATGCCACGATTCCATGGATACCAAATCTCCAGGTAGTAGGGAATATCACTACAGTTATAACATGTATGGGAAACCTAGAGAATGGACACCCTGTGATGGTGAAAGGTTTCTAAAAGTCTCCTAATTTTTCCTCTCCTTGTGCTCCAGTTTGGCATTCCAACTGCTTTACTATCAATCTCCCAACTTAGGAGAGCCAGCCCCTATAACCTCCTGGTTCGCACAGTTTGCTAATTGTGCAGAGGATGAAAGAGAAGAGGGAGAACCAATCAGAGAGTAGATGTAGGCTTTTGGACGGGCACATGTCACTCTAAATTCCCGTCAGGAAGAAGAATTAACCAAAGCCTCAGCCACCTGCAGGGAACAGTATATCCACCCCTGGAACAAGTATAGGTCCTGAAGCAAAATTGTGGATTTGCAGTCAGCTCCCAAAAATGGGATTTGAAAATTGGAGCTCACGGGCACAGCAATTCACAAACCTACAGTTATAAAGGACTACTGTCTTCCAAAAATCTGTTGAGGGAAGGCAACGAAGCTGACTTGAAAATGAGGCAGAATTGCACAAAACATATTTCAAGAGGTAAATTGGAATCGCCTTTAAAGCACAGGAAAAGCATCACAACTTCGACAATGATGCACTTGGCCAAAAAGGGCGTATGCGTTTTCTCCTGAATATATTCAGGAGAAAATGCATACGAACTTTTTGGACAATCAAGCAAGCGCACAATGCAAATCCACACTACAAAGAATTGTCACTTCCCACGGGTCAAAAGGGACATCCGAAAATCAGTAAAAACCAGAAAGGCAAGAGGGAGATGCCAAGGGCATGAAGCAATATGATCCAAAGTGTCATGAAGGATTGTGATGACAAGCGCATGGAGCATTGTGATGACAAGATTATGTAGCATATTGCTGACAAAGGCATGGAGCATTGTGATGACAAGGTTCATGGAGCACTGTGATGACAAGCGTCACGGAGCATTGTGATTGCAGGGGTCATGGAGCATTGGGATGACAAGTGCATGGAGCATTTTGATGACAAGAGTCCCGGATCATTGTGTTGTCAGTGTTCATGGATCGTTTTGATGACAGGAGTCATGGAGCATTGTGATGACAGGGGTCATGGAGCATTGTGATGAGAAGGTCAAGGAGCATTGGGCTGAAAACGTTCATGGAGTATTGTGATGACAGGGGCCATGGAGGCTTGTGATGACAAGGTACTGGAGCATTGTGATGAGAAGACCATGGAGACTTGTGATGACAAGTCTCATGGAATATTCTGATGAAAAGGGGCATGGAGCATTGTGATTACAGGGGTCTTGGGGCATTGTGATGACAAGGGCATGGAGCATTGGGATGAGACGGCCATGGAAAGTTCTGATGTCATGCATCATGGAGCTTTATGATGACAAGGGCATGGAACATTGTGATGAAAAAGGCATGGAGCCTTGTCATGACAGGGTTCAAGGAGCATACTGAGGACAAGTGTCAGGGAGCATTGTGATGACAAGTGTATTGAGCATTGTGATGAAAAAGGTCATGGAGCATTGTGATGAGAAGACCATGGATAATTGTGATGACGAGCGTCATGGGGCGTTGGGATGATAAGTGTTATGCAACATTTTGGTCACAAGGATTTGGAGCATTGTGATGACAGAGATCATGGAGCATTTTGATTTCATTGTGATGACAATAGCATGATGCATTTTGATGATGGGCATGGTGCATTGTGATTACAGGGGTCTTGGAGCATTGTGATTAGAAGGGTCATGGAGCCTTGTGATGACAAGGCCATGGAATATCGTGATGGCAGGGGTCATGGAGCACTGTTATGACAGGGTTAAGGGAGAATTGTGATGGCAAGGGCATGGAACACTGTGATGAGAAGGCCATGGAGCCTTCTGATGACATGCGTCATGGAGCTTTGTAATGACAAGGTCATGGAGCAATGTGATGAGAGCGTTCATGGAGCATTGTGATGACAATAACATTGAGCATTTTGATGAAAAGTTCATGGAGCATTGTGGTGACAAATTTCACAGAGCCTTGTGATGATGAGGACATTGAATTTTGTGGTGACACACGTCATGGAGTCTTGTGATGACGGGACACACGGAGCATTGTGATGACTGGGGTCATGTAGCATTGTGAGGACAGGAGCATGGAGCATTGGTCTGACAAGTTTCATGGATAATTGTGTTGACAGTGGACAGCGCACACTGTGATGACAAGGGCATGGAGCATTGTGATGACAAGGTCATGGAGTATTGTGAAGACAGGTGTCAGGGAGCATTGTGATGGCATATTTCATGTTCCATAGTGATGACAATGGCATGGAGCATTGTGATGCCGAGTGTTATGGAGGATTGTGATGTCAAAGGTAATGGAGCATTGTGATGACAAAGGCATGGAGCTTGCTATGACAGGTGTCATGGGACATTGCGATGACAAGTGCATGGAGAATTGTGATGACAAGAGCATGTAACATGGGGATGAGAACTGTCATGGAGCATTGTGATGACAAGGACGTGGAGAATTGTGATGACAAGGGACATGGAGCATTGTGATGACCAGGGCATGGAGCATTGTTATGGCAAGACCGTGGAGCACTGTGATGAGAAGACCATGGATAATTCTGGTGACGAGCATCATGGAGCACTGTAATGACAAGGGGCATGGAGCATTGTGATGATAGGTCTCATGGAGCATTGTGATGACAGGGGTCATGGATCATTGTGATGACAAGGGTCATGGAGTATTCTGATGACAAGCTTGTGCAGTATTGTGATGACAAAGCATTTAACACTGTGATGGGAAGTGTCATGGAACATAGTGATGCCAAGAACGTGGAGAATTGTGATGAAAGGGAACATAGAGAATTGTGATGACCAGGGCATGGAGCATTGTGATGGCAAGACCGTGGAGCAATGTGATGAGAAGACCATGGATAATTGTGATGTCGAGCGTCATGGAGCGCTATAATGACAAGCGGCATGGAGCATTGTGATTACAGGGGTCTTGGAGCATTGTGATGACAAGCGCATGGAGCATTGTGAAGAGAAGGCCATGGAGCATTCTGATGAATGTGTCATGGAGCACTGTGATGACAAGTGCATGGAGCATTGTGATTACAGGTGTCTTGGAGCATTGTGATGAAAAGGGCATGGATCATTGTGATGAAAAAGGCATGGAGCCTTGTCATGACAGTGTTCAAGGAGCATACTGACGACAAGTGTCAGGGAGCATTGTGATGACAAGTGTATTGAGCATTGTGATGACAAAGGTTATGGAGCATAGTGATGAGAAGACCATGGATAATTGTGATTATGAACATCATGGGGTGTTGTGATGAGAAGTGTTATGGAACATTGTGATCCCAACGGTTTGGAGCATTGTGATGACAGAGGTCATGGAGCATTTTGATTTCATTGTGAGGAAAATAGCCTGAAGCATTATGATAATGGGCATGGTGCATTGTGATGATAGGACTCATGGAGCTTTGAGATGAAAAGGGGCATGGAGCATTGTGATAAAAAGTGTCTTGGAGCATTGTGATGAGAAGCCCAGGGAACATTCTAATGACATGAGTCATGGAGCTTTGTGATGACAAGGGCATGGAGCATTGTGATTACAGGGGTCTTGGGACATTGTGATGACAAGTGTCATGGAGCCTTGTGAATGACAAGGCCGTGGGACATTGTGATGGCAGGGGTCATGGAACATTGTTATGACAGGTGTAATGGAGCATTGTGATGAGAAGGACAGGAAGCATTGGTGTGAAATGTTTCATGGATTACTGTGATGAGAGTGGGCATGGAGCATTTTGATTACAAGGGTCTTGGAGCATTGTGATGGCAAGGGCATGGAGCATTGCGGTGACAGGGCCATGGAACATTCTGATGACATGCGTCATGTAGCTTTTTGATGAAAAGGGCATGGAGTATTTTGATTAGAGGGTTCGTGGAGCATTGTGATGACAAGTGTCATGGAGCCTTTTGATGACAAGGCCGTGGAACATTGTGATTACAGGTGTCATGGAGCATTGTTATGACAGAGGTAAAGGAGCATTGTGATGAGAAGGGCATGTAGCATTGGTCTGAAATGTTTAATAGATTATTGTGATGAGAGTGGGCATAGAGCATTGTGATGATAAGGGCATGGAACACTGTGATACATGGGTCATGGAGGATTGTAATGACAAGGTCATGGCACATTGTGATGAGAAGGGCATCGAGCATTGTGATGACATGTGTCATGGAGAGTTGAGATTACAAGGGCATGGAGCAATGTGATGAGAGGGGTCATGAAGCATTTTGATGACAATGACATGGAGCATTGTGATGCCAAGGGTCATGGCGCTTTGTGATGACAAAAGTCATGGAGCATTTTGATGATAAGTGCATGGTGCATTGTGATGAGAAGGGCAGGGAGTATTTTGATGACAGGGTCATGCAGCAATATGATGAAAAGTGTATTGGAACATTTTGATGACAGGGGTTATAGAATATTGTGATGTCAGGGGTCATGGAACATTGTGATGATAAAGGGATGTAGCATTGTGATGACAGGGGTCATGGGACATTGTGATTACAGGGGTGAGGGTGTATTGTGACGACTAGTGATGGAACACTGTGATATCTCTGGTGAGAGAGCATTTTGATGAGAAATGTACGGAGCATTGTGATTACAAGGTTTATGAAGCTTTGCAATGACAAGTTTCTGGACCGTTGTGATTAAAAGTGAATGGCACATTGTGATGACAAGGGTCATGGAATATTTTTCAGACAAAGGCATGGAGCATTGTGATGACAACAGTCATGGAGCATTGTGATGAAAACGGAATGGGGCATTGTAATGAAAAAGGCATGGAGCCTTTTCGTGACAGGGTTCAAGGAGCATTGTGATTAAAAGTGTCAGGGAGCATTGTGATGACAAGTGTATTGAGAATTGTGATGACAAAGGTCATGGAGCATTGTGATGAAAAGGGCATGGAATTTTGTGATGACAAGCATCATGGAGCATTGTGATGACAAGTGTTATGGAACATTGGGATCACAAGTGTTTGGAGCATTGTGATGACAGAGGTCATGGATCATTTTGATTTCAAGGAGCATGGAGCATTTTGATGACAAGGGCATGAAGCAATGTGATCCCAAGGTTCATGGAGGTTTGTGATGACAATGGAAATGGAGTATTGTGATGACAAGCACATAGAGCATTGTAATGACAAGGTCATGTAGCATTTTGCTGACAAAGTCATGGAGCATTGTGATGACATGTGTCATGGAGCACTGTGATGAAAAGTGTCACGGAACATTGTGAATACAGGGGTCATGGAGCATTGGGATGACAAGGGCATGGATCATTGTGATGACAAGGGTCATGGAGCATTGGGCTGTATATGTTCATGGAGTATTGTGATGACGGGGTCATGGAGGATTGTGATGACAGAGGTCATGAAGAATTTTGATTTCATTGTGCTGACAATATCCAGAAGCATTAAGATGATGGGCATGATGCATTGTGATGACAGGGTTCATGGAACATGGAGATGAAAAGGGGCATGGAGCATTGTGATTACAGAGGTCTTTGAACACTGTGATGACAAGGGCATGGAGCATTTTGATGAGAAGGCCATGGAACATTCTGATGACATGTGTCATGGAGCTTTGTGATGACAAGGGAATAGAGCATTGTGATTACAGGGGTCTTGGAGCATTGTGATGACAAGTGACATGGAACATTGTGATGACAAGGCCATGGAACATCGTGATGGATGGGGTCATGGAGCATTGTTATGACAGGGGTAATGGAGCATTGTGATGAGAAGGGCATGGAGCATTGTGATGAGAAGGTCATGGAGTACTGTGAAGACAGATGTCAGGGTGCATTGTGATGACATATGTCATGGTCCATTGCATGACAATGGCATGGAGCATTGTGATGCCAAATGTAATGGAGGATTGTGATGACAAATATAATGGAGCATTGTGATGATTAGGGCTAGGAGCATTATGATGACAAGGTGATTGAGAATTTTCATGACAATGTCGTGAAGGATTGTGCTGACAAGGTCCTGGAGCGTTGTGATGACAAAACTATGGAGCCTTGTGATGAGAAGTCTCATGGAGCATACTGATGAAAAGGGGCATGGAGCATTGTGGTTACAGGGGTCATGGAACATTGTGATGACAAGGGCATGGAACATTGTGAGGAGAAGACCAAGGAGCATTCTGATGGCATGCGTCATTGAGGTTTGTGAAGACAAGGGCATGGAGCATTGTAATTACATGGGTCTGGGAGCATTGTGATGAAAAGGGCATGGATCATTGGGATGAAAAAGTCATGGAGCCTTGTCATGACAGGGTTCAAGGAGTATACAGACAACAAGTGTCAGGGAGCATTTTGATGACAAGTGTATTGAGCATTGAGATGACAATGGTCATGGAGCATTGTGATAAGAAGACCATGGATAATAGTGATGACGAGCGTCATGTGGCATTGTGATGACAAGTGATACGGAATATTGTGATCACAAGGGTTTGTAGCATTGTTATGACAGAGGTCATGGAGCATTTTAATATCATTGTGATGACAATAGCATGAATCATTATGATGATGGGCATGGTGCATTGTGATGACAGGTTTCATGGAACATTGAGATGAAAAGTGGCATGGAGCAATGTGATTACAGTGTTCTTGGAGTGTTGTGAAGAGAAGGGTCATGGAGCCTTGTGATGACAGGGCCACGGAACATCGTGATGGCAGGTGTCATGGAGCATTTTTATGACAGGTGTAATGGTGCATTGTGATGGCGAGCACATAGAGCATTGTGATGAGAAGGCCATGGAGCATTCTGATGACATGTGTCATGGAGCTTTGTGAAGACAAGGGCATGGAGCAATGTGATGAGTGCGTTCATGGAGCACTGTGATGACAATGACATGGAGCATTGTGATGCCAAGGGTCATGGATCTTTGTGATGACAAAGGTCATGGAGCATTTTGATGGCAAGGGCTTTGTGCATTGTGATTTGAAGGGCAGGGAGAATTGTGATGACAGGTTCATGGAGCAGTTTGATGAAAACTGTCATGGAACATTTTGATGACAGGTGTTATGGAACATTGTGATGTCAGGGGTCATCGAACATTGTGATGATAAATTCATGTAGTATTGTGATGACAGGAGTCATGGAATATTGTGATGACAGGGGTGAGGGCGGATTGTGACAAATAGTGATGTAGCATTGTGATATCAGTGGTGAGAGAGCATTTTGATTAGAAGTGAATGGAGAATTATGATGACAATGTTTATGGAGCATTGTGATGACAAAATTGTTGGGCACTCTGATGACAAGCGCATGGTGCATTGTGATGACACGTGTCATGGAGCATTGTGCTGACAAGTGCATGGAGCATTGTGATGACAAGGGTCATGGATCATTGTGCTGAGAAAGGAATAGAGCATTGTGAGGACAAGGGTCAAAGAGCATTGTGATGAAAAGTTCATGGAACATTGTGGTTAAAATGGTCACAGAGACTGTTGATGACGACGGCATGGACCATTGTGATGACAAAGGTCATGAAGCATTGTGATGACTGGAGTCACGGAGCATTGTGATGACAGGGGTCAGGGAGCATTGTGATAAAAAGGGCATGGAGCATTGTGATGACAAGAGCATGGAACATTAGTCTAATAAGTTCCATGGATTGTTGCGATGAGAGTTGGAATGGCGCATTGTGATGACAAGGGCATGGAGCATTGTGATGACCAGGTCATGCAGTATTGTGAAGACAGGAGTCAGGGAGCATTGTGATTACATATGTAATGGCCCTTTGTGATGACAATGGCATGGAGCATTGTGATGCCAAGTGTCATGGAGGATTCTGATGACAAAGGTAATGGAACATTGTGATGACAATGGCTTGGAGCTTTGGGATGACATGGGTCAGGTAGCATTGTGCTGACAAGTGCATGGAGAATTGTGACGACAAGGGTCATGGATCATTCAGATGACAAGCTTGAGGAGTATTTTGATGACAATGGCATGGAGCATTGTGATGAAAATTGCGTGGGTCATTGTGATGAAAAAGGCATGGAGATTTTTCGTGACAGGGTTCAAGGAGCATTCTGATGACAAGTGTCAAGACCGTTGTGATGACAAACGTTATGAAGCATTGTGATGACTGGAGTCATGGAGCACTGAGATGACAGGTGTCATGGAGCATTGTGATGACAGGGACATGGAGCGTTGTGGTGACACTTTTCAGAGATTATTGTGATGACAGTGGACATGGTGCATTGTGATGACAAGGGCATGGAGCATTGTGATGAGAAGGTCATGGATTATTTTGAAGAGAGTTGTCAGAGAGCATTGTGATGACATATGTCATGGTCCATTGCGATGACACTGGCAGGGAGCATTGTGATGACAAATGTAATGGAGTATTGTGATGACAAATATAATGGAGAATTGTGATGACTAGGGCTTGGAGCATTATGATGACAAGGGCCATTGAGAATTTTCATGAAAAAGTCGTGAGGCATTGTCATGACAAGGTCCTGGAGCATTGTGATGAGAAATCCATGGAGCATTGTGATGACAAGTCTCATGGAGCATACTGATGAAAAGGGGCAAGGAGAATTCTGATTACAGGGTTCTTGGTACATTGTAATAACAAGGGCATCGAGCATTGTGATGACAAGGTTATGGAACATTGGTCTAATAAGTTTCATGGATTATTGCAATGACAGTTGGAATGGTGCATTGTGATGAAAAGGGCACGGAGCATTGTGATGACCAGGTCATGCAGTATTGTGAAGAGAGGTGTCAGGAGCATTGTGATGACATATGTAATGGCCCATTGAGATGACAATGGCATGGAGCATTGTGATTCCAAGTGTCATGGAGGATTCTGATGACAAAGGTAATGGAGCATTTTGATGACAATGGCTTGGAGCATTGTGATGATAAGGGTCAGTGAGCACTGTGTTGACAAGTGCATGGAGAATTGTGATGACAAGGGTCATGGAGCATTCTGATGATAAGCTTGTGGAGTATTTTGATGACAATGGCATGGAGCATTGTGATGAAAACGGCATGGGGCATTGTGATGGAAAAGGCATGGAGCGTTTTTGTGACAGGGTTCAAGGAGCATTCTGACGACAAGTGTCAGGAAGCATTGTGATGACAATTGTATTGAGAATTGTGATGACAAAGGTCATGGAGCATTTTGAAGAAAAGGGGATGGAGTATTGTGATGACAGGCATCATGGAGCGTTGTGGTGACAAGTGTTATGGAACATTGTGATCGCAAGGGTTTGGAGCATTGTGATGACAGAGGTCATGGATCATTTTTATTTCAAGGAGCATGGAGCATTCTGATGACAAGGGCATGAAGCAATGTGATCCCAATGTTCATGGAGGATTGTGATGACAATGGAAATGGAGTATTGTGATGACAAGAGCATAGAGCATTGTAATGACAAGGTCATGTAGCATTTTGCTGACAAATGCATGGAGCATTGTGATAACATGTGTCATGGAGCTCTGTGATGACAAGCGTCATGGAGCATTGTGAATACAGGGGTCATGGATCATTCGGATGACAAGAACATGGATCATTGTGATGACAATGGTCATGGAGCAGTGGTCTGAAAATATTCATGGAGTGGTGTGAGGACAGGGGTCAGGGAGCATAGTGATGTGTAGGGAATGGAGCATTTTGATGAAAAGATCCCGGATCATTGTGTTGTCAGGAGTCATGGAGTGTTGTGATGACAGTGGTCATGGACATTGTGATGATATTGGCCATGGAGCATTGTGATGAGGAGGTCATGGAGAATAGGGCTGAAAATGTTCATGGAGTATTGTGATGACAGGTGTTATGGAGCATTGTGATGACAAGGGAATGGAGCATGGTGATGACAAGGTCCTGGAGCATTGTGATGAGATGACCATGGAGACCTGTGATGACAAATCTCACGGAGCATTCTCATGAAAAGGGGCATGGAGCATTGTGATTACAGGGGTCTTGGAGCATTGTGATGACTAGGGCATGGAGCATTGTGATGAGAAGGCCATGGAGCATTCTGATGACATGCTTCATGGAGTTTTATGATGACAAGGATATGGAGCATTGTGATTACAGTGATCTTGGAGCATTGTGATGAAAAGGGAACGGATCATTGTGATGAAAAAGGCATGGAGCCTTGTCATGTCAGGGTTCAAGGAGCATACTGACGACAAGTGTCAGGGAGCATTTTGATGACAAGTGTATTGAGCATTGTGATGACAAAGGTCATGGAGCATTTGATGAGAATACCATGGAAAATTGTGATGATGAGCGTCATGGGGATTTGTGATGATAACTGTTATGGAACATTGTGATCACAAGGGTTTGGAGCATTATGATGACAGAGGTCATGGATAATTTTGATTTCATTGTGATGAAAGTAGCCTGAAGCATTATGATGATGGGCATGGTGCATTGTGATGACAGGGTTCATGGAGCATTGAGATGCAAATGGTCATGGAGCATTGTGATTACAGGGGTCTTGGAGAATTGTGATGACAAGGGCATGGAGCATTGTGATGTGAAGTCCATGGAACATTCTGATGACATGTGTCATGGGGCTTTGTGATGAAAATGGCATGGAGCATGGTACTTACATGGGTCTTGGAGCATTGTGATGACAAGGGTCATGGAGCCTTGTGATGACAAGGCCATGGATCATTGTGAGGGCAGGGCTCATGGAGCATTGTTATGACAGAGGTAATGGAGCATTGTGATGAGAAGGGCATTGAGCATTGGTCTGAAAGTCTTCATGGTTTATTTTGATGAGAGTGGGCATGGAGCATTGTGATGACAAGGGCACGTACACTGTGATACATGGGTCATGGGGGATTGTAATGACAAGGGCATGGAGTATTGTGATGAGAAGGGCATCGAGCATTGTGATGACAAGTGTCATGGAGCTTTGTGATGAAAAGGGCATGGAGCAATGGGATGAGAGGGTTCATGGAGCATTGTGATGACAATGACATGGAGCATTGTGATGCCAAGGGTCATGGAGCTTTGTGCTGACAACGGTCATGGAGCATTTTGATGACAAGCGTGTGGTGCATTGTGATGAGAAGGAGAGGGAGCATTTTGATGACAGGGTCATGCAGCAATTTGATGAAAAGTGTAATGTAACATTTTGATGACAGGGGTTACACAACATTGTGATGCCAAGGGTCATGGAGCTTTGGGATGAAAAGTGTCATGGAGCATTTTGATGACAGTGGTTATGGTATATTGTGATGTCAGGGGTCATGGAACATTTTGATTAAAGGGTTGCGGTAGGATTGTGATGACTAGTGATGGAACATTGTGATATCTCAAGTGAGAGAGCATTTGGATAAGAAGTGCATGGAGCATTGTGAATACAAGCTTTATGGAGCATAGCAATGACAAGGTTGTGGATCATTGTGATGAAAAGCGCGTGGCACATTGTGATGACAAGGGTCATGGAACATTGTTCTGACAAAGGCATGGAACATTGTGATGAGAAGGGTGACGGAGCATTGTGATGAAAAGTTCATGGAGCATTGTGGTTACAAATGTCACAGAGCCTTGTGTTGACGCGGGCATGGACCGTTCTGATGACAAACGTTATGAAGCATTGTGATGACTGGAGTCACGGAGCATTTTGATGACAGGGATCATGGAGCATTGTGATGACTAGCGCATGGAGCATTGCTCTAATAAGTTTCACGGATTTTTGTGATGACAGTGGGAATGGCGCATTGTGATGACAAGGGCATGGAGCATTCTGATAACCAGGTCAGGCAGTATTGTGAAGAGAGGTGTCAGGGAGCATTGTGATGACATATGTAATGGCCCATTGTGATGACAATGGCATGGAGCATTGTGATGCCAAGTGTCATGGAGGATTCTGATGCCAAAGGTAATGGAGCATTGTGATGACAATGGCTTGCAATATTGTGATGACCAGGGTCAGGGAGCATTGTGCTGACAAGTGCATGGAGAATTGTGATGACAAGGATCATGGAGCATTCTGATGACAAGCTTGTGGAGTATTTTGATGACAATGGCATGGAGCATTGTGATGAAAATTGCATGGGGCTTTGTGATGAAAAAGACATGGAGCCTTTTCGTGACAGGCTTCAAGGAGCATTCTGATGACAAGTGTCAGGGAGCATTGTGATGACAACTGTGTTGAGAATTGTGATGACAAAGGTCATGGAGCATTGTGATGAAAAGTGCATGGAGCATTGTGATGACAGGCATCATGGAGCGTTGTGATGACAAGAGTTATGGAACATTGTGATGACAAGTGTTTGAAGCATTGTGATGACAGAGGTCATGGATCATTCTGATTTCAAGGAGCTTGGAGCATTGTGATGACAAGGGCATGAAGCAAAGTGATCCCAAGGTTCATGGAGGATTGTGATGACAATGGAAATGGAGTATTGTGATGACAAGCGCATAGAGCATTGTAATGACAAGGTCATGTAGCATTTTGCTGACAAAGGCATGGAGCATTGTGATGACAGGTGTCATGGAGCACTGTGATGACAAGCGTCACGGAGCATTGTGAATACTGGGTTCATGGAGCATTGGGATGACAACGGCATGGCATTGTGATGACAAGGGTAATGGAGAATTGGGCTGAAAATATTCATGGAGCATTGTGATTACAGTGGTCTTGGAGCATTGTGATGATATTGGTCATGGACCATTGTGATGAGAAGGTCATGGAGCATTGGGCTGAAAATATTCATGGAATATTGTGATGACAGGGGTCATGGATGATTGTGAAGACAAGGGAATGTAGCGTGGTGATGACAAGGTCCTGGAGCATTGTGATGAGAAGGCCATGGAGACTTGTGATGACAAGTCTCATGGAGCATTCTGATGAAAAGTGGAATGGAACATTGTGATTACAGGGGTCTTGGAGCATTGTGATGACAAGGGCATGGAGCACTGTGAGCAGAAGGCCATGAAACATTCTGATGACATGCGTCATGGAGCTTTGTGTTGACAAGGGCATGGAGCATTGTGATTAGAGGGATCTTGAAGCATTGTGATGACAAGGGTCACGGAGCCTTGTGATGGCAAGGCCGTGGAACATTGTGATGGCAGGGGTCATGGAGCAATGTTATGACAGAGGTAATGGAGCATTGTGTTGAGAAGGGCATTGAGCATTGGTCTTAAATGTTTCATGGATTACTGTGATGAGAGTGGGCATGGAGAATTGTGATGACAAGGGCACCGTACACGGTGATACATGGGTCATGGGGGATTGTAATGACAAGGGCATGGAGCATTGTGATGAGAAGGGCATCGAACATTCTGATGACAAGGGTCATGGAGCTTTGTGATGACAAAGGTCATGGAGCATTTTGATGACAAGGGTGTGGTGCATTGTGATGAGAATGGCAGGGAGCATTTTGATGACAAGTTCATGCAGTAATTTGATGAAAATGTAATGGAACATTTTGATGACAGGTGTTATAGAACATTGTGATGCCAGGGGTTATGGAGCTTTAGGATGAAAAGGGTCAGGGAGCATTTTGATGACAGGGGTTATGGAACATTGTGATGTCAGGGGTCATGGAACATTGTGCTGATAAGGGGATGTAGCTTTGTGAATGACAGGGTTCATGGAACATTGTGATAACAGGGGTGAGGGAGGATTGTGATGAGTAGTGATGGAACATTGTTGTATCTCATGTGAGAGAGCATTTGGATGAGAAGTGCATGGAGCATTGTGATTACAAGGTTTATGGAGCATAGTGATGACAAGGTTGTGGATCACTGTGATGAAAAACGCATGGCACATTGTGATGACAAGGGTCATGGAGCATTGTTCTGACAAAGACATGGAGCATTGTGATGACAAGGTTCACGGAACATTGTGATGAAAAGTTCATGGAGCATTGTGGTTACAAATGTCACAGAGCCTTGTGATGATGCGGGCATGGACCGTTGTGATGACGAACGTTATGAAGCATTGTGATGACTGGAGTCACGGAGCATTGTGATTACTGGTGTAATGGAGCATTGTGATGACAAGGGCAAGGAGCATTGGTCTGACAGGTTTCATAGATTATTGTGATGACAGTGTACATGGTGCTTTGTGATGACAATGGCATGGAGCATTGTGATGACAAGGGCATGGAGTATTGTGAAGACAGGTGTCAGGGAGCATTGTGATGACATATGTCATGGTCCATTGCGATGACAGTGGCATGTAGCATTGTGAAGCCAAATGTAAGGGAGGATTGTGATGACAAATATAATGGAGCATTGTGATGACTAGGGCTTGGAGCATTATGATGACAAGGGCCATTGAGAATTTTCATGACAATGTCGTGAAGCAATGTGATGACATGGTCCTGGAGAACTGTGATGAGAAAACCATGGAGCCTTGTGATGACAGGTCTCATGGAGCATACTGATGAAAAGGGGCATGGAGCATTCTGATTATAGGTGTCTTGGAACACTGTGATAACAAGGGCATGGAGCATTGTGATGACTAGGGCATGGAATATTGTGATGACAGGGTTCATGGAGCATTGTGATGACAAGGCCATGGAGCATTGTGATGACAGGGGCATGGAGCATTGGTCTGACAAGTTTCATAGATTATTGTGATGACAGTGGATATGGTGCACTGTGATGACAAGGCCATGGAGCATTGTGATGACAAGGGCATGGAGTATTGTGAAGACAGGTGTCAGGGAGCATTGTGATGACATATGTCATGGTCCATTGCGATGACAATGGCATGGAGCATTGTGATGCCAAATGTAATGGAGGATTGTGATGACAAATATAATGGAGCATTGTGATGACTAGGGCTTGGAGCATTATGATGACAAGGGCCATTGAGAATTGTCATGACAATGTCGTGAAGCATTGTGATGACAAAGTCCTGGAGCATTGTGATGAGAAAACCATGGAGCCTTGTGATGACAGGTCTCATGGAGCATACTGATGAAAAGGGGCATGGAGCATACTGATTACAGGTGTCTTGGAACATTGTGATAACAAGGGCATGGAGCATTGTGATGACAAGGGCATGGAGTATTGTGATGACAGGCATCATGGAGCGTTATGATGACAAGTGTTATGGATCATTGTGATCACAAGGGTTTGGAGAATTGCGATGACAGAGGTCATGGATCATTTTGATTTCAAGGAGCATGGAGCATTGTGATGACTAGGGCATGAAGCATTGTGATCCCAAGGTTCTTGGAGGTTTTTGATGACAATGGTAATGGAGTATTGTGATGAAAAGCGCATAGAGCATTTTAATGACAAGGTCCTGTAGCATATTACTGACAAAGGCATGGAGCATTGTGATGACAGGTGTCATGGAGCACTGTGATGACAAGCGTCACAGAGCACTGTGAATACAAGGGTCATGGAGCATTGGGATGACAAGGGCATGGATCATTGTGATGACAATTGTCATGGAGCATTGGGCTGAAAAGGTTCATGGAGTATTGTGATGACAGGGGTCATTGAGCATTGTGATTACAGGGGTCTTGGAGCACTGAGATGACAAGAGTCCCGGGTCATTGTGTTGTCAGGTGTCATGGAGTGTTGTGATGACAGTGGTCATGGAGCATTGTGATGATATTGGTGATGGAGCATTGTGATGAGAAGATCATGTAGCATATTGCTGAAAATATTCATGGAGTATTGTGATGACATGGGTCATGGAGCATTCTGATGACAAGGGAATGGAGCATGGTGATGAGAATGTCCTGGAGCATTGTGATGAGATGACCATGGAGACTTGTGATGACAATTCTCATGGAGCATTCTGATGAAAAGGGGCATGGAGCATTGTGATTACAGGAGTCTTGGAGCATTGTGATGAGAAGGGCATGGAGCATAGGGCTGAAAATGTTCATGGAGTATTGTGATGACAGGGGTCATGGAGCATTGTGATGACAAGGGAATGGAGCATGGTGATGACAAGGTCCTGGAGCATTGTGATGAGATGACCATGGAGACTTGTGATGACAAGTCTCTAGGAGCATTCTGATGAAAAGGGGCATGGAGCATTGTGATTACAGGGGTCTTGGAGCATTGTGATGACAAGGGCATGTAGCACTGTGAGGAGAAGGCCATGGAACATTCTGATGACATGCGTCATGGAGCTTTGTGATGACAAGGGCATGGAGCATTGTGATTACAGGGGTCTTGGAGCATTGTGATGACAAGGGTCTTGGAGCCTTCTGATGACAAGGCCGTGGATCATTGTGATGGCAGTGGTCATGGAGCATTGTTATGACAGAGGTAATGGAGAATTGTGATGTGAAGGGCATTGAGCATTTGTCTGAAATGTTTTATCGGTTATTGTGATGAGAGTGGGCATGGAGCATTGTGATGACAAGCGCATGTAGCATTGCTCTAATAAGTTTCAGCGATTATTGTGATGACAAGGGCATGCAGCATTGTGATGTCCAGGTCATGCAGTATTGTGAAGAGAGGTGTCAGGGAGCATTGTGATGACATATGTAATGGCCCATTTTGATGACAATGTCATGGAGCATTGTGATGCCAAGTGTCATGGAGGATTCTGATGACAAAGGTAACGGAGCATTGTGATGACAATGGCTTGCAATATTGTGATGACAAGGGTCAGGGAGCATTCTGATGACAAGCTTGTGGAGTATTTTGATGACAATGGCATGGAGCATTGTGATGAAAATTGCATGGGGCTTTGTGATGAAAAAGACATGGAGCCTTTTCGTGACAGGGTTCAAGGAGCATTCTGATGACAAGTGTCAGGGAGCATTGTGATGACAAGTGTATTGAGAATTGTGATGACAAAGGTCATGGAGCATTGTGATGAAAAGGGCATGGAGTATTGTGATGACAGGCATCATGGAGCGTTGTGATGACAAGTGATATGGAACATTGTGATCACAAGGGTTTGAAGCATTGTGATGACAGAGGTCATGGATCATTTTGATTTCAAGGAGCATGGAGCATTGTGATGACAAGGACATGAAGCAAAGTGATCCCAAGGTTCATGGAGGATTGTGATGACAATGGTAATGGAGTATTGTGATGACAAGCGCATAGAGCATTGTAATGACAAGGTAATGTAGCATTTTGCTGACAAAGGCATGGAGCATTGTGATGACAGGTGTCATGCATCACTGTCATGACAAGCGTCACGGAGCATTGTGAATACAGGGGTCATGGAGCATTGGGATTACGAGGGCATGGGTCATTGTGATGACAATTGTCATGGAGCATTGGGCTGAAAATGTTCATGGAGTATTGTGATGACAGGGGTAATGGAGGATTGTGATGACAAGGGAATGGAGCGTGGTGATGACAAGGGAATGGAGAGTGGTGATGACAAGTTCCTGGAGCATTGTGATGAGAAGACCATGGAGACTTGTGATGACAAATCTCATGGAGCATTCTGATGAAAAGGGGCATGGAGCATTTTGATTACGGGGTCTTGGAGTATTGTGAAGACAAGGGCATGGAGCACTGTGAGGAGAAGCCCATGAAACATTCTGATAACATGCGTCATGGAGCTTTGTGATGACAAGGGCATGGAGCATTGTGATTAGAGGGATCTTGGAGCATTGTGATGACAAGGGTCATGGAGCCTTGTGATGGCAAGTCCGTGGAACAATGTGATGGCAGGGGTCATGGAGCATTGTTATAACAGTGGTAATGGAACATTGTGATGTGAAGGGCATTGAGCATTGGTCTGAAATGTTTCATGGATTACTGTGATGAGAGTGGGCATGGAGAATTGTGATGACAAGGGCCCCGTACACGGTAATACATGGGTCATGGGGGATTGTAATGACAAGGGCATGGAGCATTGTGATGAGAAGGGCATCGAGCATTGTGATGACAAGTGTCATGGAGAAGTGTGATGACAAGGGCATGGAGCAATGTGATGAGAGGGTTCATGGAGCATTGTGATGACAATGACATGGAGCATTGTGATGCCAAGGGTCATGGAGCTTTGTGATGACAAAGGTTATGGAGCATTTTGATGACAAGGTTGTGGTGCATTGTGTTGAGAAGGGCAGAGAGCATTTTGATGACATGGTCATGCAGCAATTTGATGAAAATTGTAATGGAAAATTTTGATGACAGGGGTTATAGAACATTGTGATGCCTGGGGTCATGGATCTTTGCGATGAAAAGTGTGATGGAGCATTTTGATGACAGGTGTTATGGAACACTGTGATGTCATGGGTCATGGAATATTTTGCTGATAAGGGGATGTAGCATTGTGATGACAGGGGTCATGGAACATTGTGATAACTGGGGTGAGGGAGGATTGTGATGACTAGTGATGGAACATTGTGATATCTCATGTGAGAGAGCACTTGGATGAGAAGTGCATGGAGCATTGTGATTACAATCTTTCTGGAGCATAGCGATGACAAGGTTGTGGATCATTGTGATGAAAAGGACATGGCACATTGTGATGACAAGGGTCATGGAGCACTGTTCTGACAAAGACATGGAGCATTGTGATGACAAGGGTCACGGAGCATTGTGATGAAATGTTCATGGAGCATTGTGGTTACAAATGTCACAGAGCCTAGTGTTGAGGCGGGCATGGACCGTTCTGATGACAAACGTTATGAAGCATTGTGATGACTGGACTCACGGAGCATTGTGATGACAGGAGTCATGGAGTATTGTGATGACAAGCGCATGGAGCATTGCTCTAATAAGTTTCAGGGATTATTGTGATGACAGTGGGAATGGAGCATTGTGATGACAAGGGCATGGAGCATTGTGATGACCAGGTCAGGCAGTATTGTGAAGAGAGGTGTCAGGGAGCATTGTGATGACATATGTAATGGCCCATTGTGATGACAATGGCATGGAGCATTGTGATGCCAAGTGTCATGGAGGATTCTGATGCCAAAGGTAATGGAGCATTGTGATGACAATGGCTTGGAGCATTGTGATGACCAGGGTCAGGGAGCATTGTGCTGACAAGTGCATGGAGAATTGTGATGACAAGTGTCATGGAGCATTCTGATGACAAGCTTGTGGAGTATTTTGATGACAATGGCATGGAGCATTGTGATAAAAATTGCATGGGGCTTTGTGATGAAAAAGACATGGAGCCTTTCCGTGACAGGGTTCAAGGAGCATTCTGTTGACAAGTGTCAGGGAGAATTGTGATGAAAATTGTATTGAGAATTGTGATGACAAAGGTCATGGAGCATTGTGAGGAAAAGGGCATGGAGTATTGTGATGACCGGCATCATGGAGCGTTGTGATGACAAGTGTTATGGAACATTGTGATCACAAGGGTTTGAAGCATTGTGATGACAGAGGTCATGGATCATTTTGATTTCAAGGAGCATGGAGCATTGTGATGACAAGGGCATGAAGCAAAGTGATCCCAAGTTTCATGGAGGATTGTGATGACAATGGTAATGGAGTATTGTGATGACAAGCGCATAGAGCATTGTAATGACAAGGTCATGTAGCATTTTGCTGACAAAGGCATGGAGCATTGTGATGACAGGTGTCATGGAGCACTGTGATGACAAGCATCACGGATCATTGTGAATACAGGGGTCATGGAGCATTGGGATGACAAGGGCATGGATCATTGTGATGACAAGGATCATGGAGAATTGGTCTGAAAATGTTCATTTAGTAATGTGATGACAGGGGTCATGGAGCATTGTGATTACAGGGGTTTTGGAGCATTGTGATGATATAGGTCATGGAGCATTGTGATGAGAAGGTCATGGAGCATTGGGCTGAAAATGTTCATGGAGTATTGTGATGACAGGGGTCATGGAGGATTGTGATGACAAGGGAATGGAGCATGGTGATGACAAGTTACTGGAGCATTGTGATGAGAAGACCATGGAGACTTGTGATGACAATTCTCATGGAGCATTCTGATGAAAAGGGGCATGGAGCATTGTGATTACAGGGGTCTTGGAGCATTGTGATGACAAGGGCATGGAGCACTGTGAGGAGAAGTCCATGAAACATTCTGATGACATGCGTCATGGAGCTTTGTGATGACAAAGGCATGGAGCATTGTGATTAGAGTGATCTTGGAGCATTGTGATGACAGGGTCATGGAGCCTTGTGATGGCAAGGCCGTGGAACATTGTGATGGCAGGGGTTATGGAGCATTGTTATGACAGAGGTAATGGAGCATTGTGATGAGAAGGGCATTGGGAATTGGTCTGAAATGTTTCATGGATTACTGTGATGAGAGTGGGCATGGAGAATTGTGATGACAAGGGCACCGTACACGGTGATACATTGGTCATGGGGGATTGTAATGAAAAGGTCATGGAGCATTGTGATGAGAAGGGCATCGAGCATTGTGATGACAAGTGTCATGGAGATGTGTGATGACAAGGGCATGGAGCAATGTGATGAGAGGGTTCATTGAGCACTGTGATGACAATGACATGGAGCATTGTGATGCCAAGGGTCATGGAGCTTTGTGATGACAAAGGTTATGGAGCATTTTGATGACAAGGTTGTGGTGCATTGTGTTGAGAAGGGCAGAGAGCATTTTGATGACATGGTCATGCAGCAATTTGATGAAAATTGTAATGGAACATTTTGATGACAGGGGTTATAGAACATTGTGATGCCAGGGGTCATGGAGCTTTAGGATGAAAAGGGTCATGGAGCATTTTGATGACAGGGCTTATGGAACATTGTGATGTCAGGGGTCATGGAACATTGTGCTGATAAGTGGATGTAGCATTGTGAATGACAGGGGTCATGGAACATTGTGATAACAGTGGTGAGGGAGGATTGTGATGACTAGTGATGGAACATTGTGATATCTCATGTGAGAGAGCATTTGGATGAGAAGTGCATGGAGCATTGTGATTACAATGTTTATGGAGCATAGCGATGACAAGGTTGTGGATCATTGTGATGAAAAGCGCATGGCACATTGTGATGACAAGGGTCATGGAGCATTGTTCTGACAAAGACATGGAGCATTGTGATGACAAGGGTCATGGAGCATTGTGATGAAATGTTCATGGAGCATTGTGGTTACAAAGCTCAGAGAGCCTTGTGATGACGCGGGCATGGACCGTTGTGATGACAAACGTTATGAAGCATTGTGATGACTGGATTCACGGAGTATTGTGATGACAGGGTTCATGGAGCATTGTGATGACAAGGGCATGGAGCATTGTGATGACAGGGGCATGGAGCATTGGTCTGACAAGTTTCATAGATTATTGTGATGACAGTGGATATGGTGCACTGTGATGACAAGGCCATGGAGCATTGTGATGACAAGGGCATGGAGTATTGTGAAGACAGGTGTCAGGGAGCATTGTGATGACATATGTCATGGTCCATTGCGATGACAATGGCATGGAGCATTGTGATGCCAAATGTAATGGAGGATTGTGATGACAAATATAATGGAGCATTGTGATGACTAGGGCTTGGAGCATTATGATGACAAGGGCCATTGAGAATTGTCATGACAATGTCGTGAAGCATTGTGATGACAAAGTCCTGGAGCATTGTGATGAGAAAACCATGGAGCCTTGTGATGACAGGTCTCATGGAGCATACTGATGAAAAGGGGCATGGAGCATACTGATTACAGGTGTCTTGGAACATTGTGATAACAAGGGCATGGAGCATTGTGATGACAAGGGCATGGAGTATTGTGATGACAGGCATCATGGAGCGTTATGATGACAAGTGTTATGGATCATTGTGATCACAAGGGTTTGGAGAATTGCGATGACAGAGGTCATGGATCATTTTGATTTCAAGGAGCATGGAGCATTGTGATGACTAGGGCATGAAGCATTGTGATCCCAAGGTTCTTGGAGGTTTTTGATGACAATGGTAATGGAGTATTGTGATGAAAAGCGCATAGAGCATTTTAATGACAAGGTCCTGTAGCATATTACTGACAAAGGCATGGAGCATTGTGATGACAGGTGTCATGGAGCACTGTGATGACAAGCGTCACAGAGCACTGTGAATACAAGGGTCATGGAGCATTGGGATGACAAGGGCATGGATCATTGTGATGACAACTGTCATGGAGCATTGGGCTGAAAAGGTTCATGGAGTATTGTGATGACAGGGGTCTTTGAGCATTGTGATTACAGGGGTCTTGGAGCACTGAGATGACAAGAGTCCCGGGTCATTGTGTTGTCAGGTGTCATGGAGTGTTGTGATGACAGTGGTCATGGAGCATTGTGATGATATTGGTGATGGAGCATTGTGATGAGAAGATCATGTAGCATATTGCTGAAAATATTCATGGAGTATTGTGATGACATGGGTCATGGAGCATTCTGATGACAAGGGAATGGAGCATGGTGATGAGAATGTCCTGGAGCATTGTGATGAGATGACCATGGAGACTTGTGATGACAATTCTCATGGAGCATTCTGATGAAAAGGGGCATGGAGCATTGTGATTACAGGAGTCTTGGAGCATTGTGATGAGAAGGGCATGGAGCATAGGGCTGAAAATGTTCATGGAGTATTGTGATGACAGGGGTCATGGAGCATTGTGATGACAAGGGAATGGAGCATGGTGATGACAAGGTCCTGGAGCATTGTGATGAGATGACCATGGAGACTTGTGATGACAAGTCTCTAGGAGCATTCTGATGAAAAGGGGCATGGAACATTGTGATTACAGGGGTCTTGGAGCATTGTGATGACAAGGGCATGTAGCACTGTGAGGAGAAGGCCATGGAACATTCTGATGACATGCGTCATGGAGCTTTGTGATGACAAGGGCATGGAGCATTGTGATTACAGGGGTCTTGGAGCATTGTGATGACAAGGGTCTTGGAGCCTTCTGATGACAAGGCCGTGGATCATTGTGATGGCAGTGGTCATGGAGCATTGTTATGACAGAGGTAATGGAGAATTGTGATGTGAAGGGCATTGAGCATTTGTCTGAAATGTTTTATCGGTTATTGTGATGAGAGTGGGCATGGAGCATTGTGATGACAAGCGCATGTAGCATTGCTCTAATAAGTTTCAGCGATTATTGTGATGACAAGGGCATGCAGCATTGTGATGTCCAGGTCATGCAGTATTGTGAAGAGAGGTGTCAGGGAGCATTGTGATGACATATGTAATGGCCCATTTTGATGACAATGTCATGGAGCATTGTGATGCCAAGTGTCATGGAGGATTCTGATGACAAAGGTAACGGAGCATTGTGATGACAATGGCTTGCAATATTGTGATGACAAGGGTCAGGGAGCATTCTGATGACAAGCTTGTGGAGTATTTTGATGACAATGGCATGGAGCATTGTGATGAAAATTGCATGGGGCTTTGTGATGAAAAAGACATGGAGCCTTTTCGTGACAGGGTTCAAGGAGCATTCTGATGACAAGTGTCAGGGAGCATTGTGATGACAAGTGTATTGAGAATTGTGATGACAAAGGTCATGGAGCATTGTGATGAAAAGGGCATGGAGTATTGTGATGACAGGCATCATGGAGCGTTGTGATGACAAGTGATATGGAACATTGTGATCACAAGGGTTTGAAGCATTGTGATGACAGAGGTCATGGATCATTTTGATTTCAAGGAGCATGGAGCATTGTGATGACAAGGACATGAAGCAAAGTGATCCCAAGGTTCATGGAGGATTGTGATGACAATGGTAATGGAGTATTGTGATGACAAGCGCATAGAGCATTGTAATGACAAGGTAATGTAGCATTTTGCTGACAAAGGCATGGAGCATTGTGATGACAGGTGTCATGCATCACTGTCATGACAAGCGTCACGGAGCATTGTGAATACAGGGGTCATGGAGCATTGGGATTACGAGGGCATGGGTCATTGTGATGACAATTGTCATGGAGCATTGGGCTGAAAATGTTCATGGAGTATTGTGATGACAGGGGTAATGGAGGATTGTGATGACAAGGGAATGGAGCGTGGTGATGACAAGGGAATGGAGAGTGGTGATGACAAGTTCCTGGAGCATTGTGATGAGAAGACCATGGAGACTTGTGATGACAAATCTCATGGAGCATTCTGATGAAAAGGGGCATGGAGCATTTTGATTACGGGGTCTTGGAGTATTGTGAAGACAAGGGCATGGAGCACTGTGAGGAGAAGCCCATGAAACATTCTGATAACATGCGTCATGGAGCTTTGTGATGACAAGGGCATGGAGCATTGTGATTAGAGGGATCTTGGAGCATTGTGATGACAAGGGTCATGGAGCCTTGTGATGGCAAGTCCGTGGAACATTGTGATGGCAGGGGTCATGGAGCATTGTTATAACAGTGGTAATGGAACATTGTGATGTGAAGGGCATTGAGCATTGGTCTGAAATGTTTCATGGATTACTGTGATGAGAGTGGGCATGGAGAATTGTGATGACAAGGGCCCCGTACACGGTAATACATGGGTCATGGGGGATTGTAATGACAAGGGCATGGAGCATTGTGATGAGAAGGGCATCGAGCATTGTGATGACAAGTGTCATGGAGAAGTGTGATGACAAGGGCATGGAGCAATGTGATGAGAGGGTTCATGGAGCATTGTGATGACAATGACATGGAGCATTGTGATGCCAAGGGTCATGGAGCTTTGTGATGACAAAGGTTATGGAGCATTTTGATGACAAGGTTGTGGTGCATTGTGTTGAGAAGGGCAGAGAGCATTTTGATGACATGGTCATGCAGCAATTTGATGAAAATTGTAATGGAAAATTTTGATGACAGGGGTTATAGAACATTGTGATGCCTGGGGTCATGGATCTTTGCGATGAAAAGTGTGATGGAGCATTTTGATGACAGGTGTTATGGAACACTGTGATGTCATGGGTCATGGAATATTTTGCTGATAAGGGGATGTAGCATTGTGATGACAGGGGTCATGGAACATTGTGATAACTGGGGTGAGGGAGGATTGTGATGACTAGTGATGGAACATTGTGATATCTCATGTGAGAGAGCACTTGGATGAGAAGTGCATGGAGCATTGTGATTACAATCTTTCTGGAGCATAGCGATGACAAGGTTGTGGATCATTGTGATGAAAAGGACATGGCACATTGTGATGACAAGGGTCATGGAGCACTGTTCTGACAAAGACATGGAGCATTGTGATGACAAGGGTCACGGAGCATTGTGATGAAATGTTCATGGAGCATTGTGGTTACAAATGTCACAGAGCCTAGTGTTGAGGCGGGCATGGACCGTTCTGATGACAAACGTTATGAAGCATTGTGATGACTGGACTCACGGAGCATTGTGATGACAGGAGTCATGGAGCATTGTGATGACAAGCGCATGGAGCATTGCTCTAATAAGTTTCAGGGATTATTGTGATGACAGTGGGAATGGAGCATTGTGATGACAAGGGCATGGAGCATTGTGATGACCAGGTCAGGCAGTATTGTGAAGAGAGGTGTCAGGGAGCATTGTGATGACATATGTAATGGCCCATTGTGATGACAATGGCATGGAGCATTGTGATGCCAAGTGTCATGGAGGATTCTGATGCCAAAGGTAATGGAGCATTGTGATGACAATGGCTTGGAGCATTGTGATGACCAGGGTCAGGGAGCATTGTGCTGACAAGTGCATGGAGAATTGTGATGACAAGTGTCATGGAGCATTCTGATGACAAGCTTGTGGAGTATTTTGATGACAATGGCATGGAGCATTGTGATAAAATTGCATGGGGCTTTGTGATGAAAAAGACATGGAGCCTTTTCGTGACAGGGTTCAAGGAGCATTCTGTTGACAAGTGTCAGGGAGAATTGTGATGAAAATTGTATTGAGAATTGTGATGACAAAGGTCATGGAGCATTGTGAGGAAAAGGGCATGGAGTATTGTGATGACCGGCATCATGGAGCGTTGTGATGACAAGTGTTATGGAACATTGTGATCACAAGGGTTTGAAGCATTGTGATGACAGAGGTCATGGATCATTTTGATTTCAAGGAGCATGGAGCATTGTGATGACAAGGGCATGAAGCAAAGTGATCCCAAGTTTCATGGAGGATTGTGATGACAATGGTAATGGAGTATTGTGATGACAAGCGCATAGAGCATTGTAATGACAAGGTCATGTAGCATTTTGCTGACAAAGGCATGGAGCATTGTGATGACAGGTGTCATGGAGCACTGTGATGACAAGCATCACGGATCATTGTGAATACAGGGGTCATGGAGCATTGGGATGACAAGGGCATGGATCATTGTGATGACAAGGATCATGGAGAATTGGTCTGAAAATGTTCATTTAGTAATGTGATGACAGGGGTCATGGAGCATTGTGATTACAGGGGTTTTGGAGCATTGTGATGATATAGGTCATGGAGCATTGTGATGAGAAGGTCATGGAGCATTGGGCTGAAAATGTTCATGGAGTATTGTGATGACAGGGGTCATGGAGGATTGTGATGACAAGGGAATGGAGCATGGTGATGACAAGTTACTGGAGCATTGTGATGAGAAGACCATGGAGACTTGTGATGACAATTCTCATGGAGCATTCTGATGAAAAGGGGCATGGAGCATTGTGATTACAGGGGTCTTGGAGCATTGTGATGACAAGGGCATGGAGCACTGTGAGGAGAAGTCCATGAAACATTCTGATGACATGCGTCATGGAGCTTTGTGATGACAAAGGCATGGAGCATTGTGATTAGAGTGATCTTGGAGCATTGTGATGACAGGGTCATGGAGCCTTGTGATGGCAAGGCCGTGGAACATTGTGATGGCAGGGGTTATGGAGCATTGTTATGACAGAGGTAATGGAGCATTGTGATGAGAAGGGCATTGGGAATTGGTCTGAAATGTTTCATGGATTACTGTGATGAGAGTGGGCATGGAGAATTGTGATGACAAGGGCACCGTACACGGTGATACATTGGTCATGGGGGATTGTAATGAAAAGGTCATGGAGCATTGTGATGAGAAGGGCATCGAGCATTGTGATGACAAGTGTCATGGAGATGTGTGATGACAAGGGCATGGAGCAATGTGATGAGAGGGTTCATTGAGCACTGTGATGACAATGACATGGAGCATTGTGATGCCAAGGGTCATGGAGCTTTGTGATGACAAAGGTTATGGAGCATTTTGATGACAAGGTTGTGGTGCATTGTGTTGAGAAGGGCAGAGAGCATTTTGATGACATGGTCATGCAGCAATTTGATGAAAATTGTAATGGAACATTTTGATGACAGGGGTTATAGAACATTGTGATGCCAGGGGTCATGGAGCTTTAGGATGAAAAGGGTCATGGAGCATTTTGATGACAGGGCTTATGGAACATTGTGATGTCAGGGGTCATGGAACATTGTGCTGATAAGTGGATGTAGCATTGTGAATGACAGGGGTCATGGAACATTGTGATAACAGTGGTGAGGGAGGATTGTGATGACTAGTGATGGAACATTGTGATATCTCATGTGAGAGAGCATTTGGATGAGAAGTGCATGGAGCATTGTGATTACAAGGTTTATGGAGCATAGCGATGACAAGGTTGTGGATCATTGTGATGAAAAGCGCATGGCACATTGTGATGACAAGGGTCATGGAGCATTGTTCTGACAAAGACATGGAGCATTGTGATGACAAGGGTCATGGAGCATTGTGATGAAATGTTCATGGAGCATTGTGGTTACAAAGCTCAGAGAGCCTTGTGATGACGCGGGCATGGACCGTTGTGATGACAAACGTTATGAAGCATTGTGATGACTGGATTCACGGAGTATTGTGATGACAGGGTTCATGGAGCATTGTGATGACAAGGGCATGGAGCATTGTGATGACAGGGGCATGGAGCATTGGTCTGACAAGTTTCATAGATTATTGTGATGACAGTGGATATGGTGCACTGTGATGACAAGGCCATGGAGCATTGTGATGACAAGGGCATGGAGTATTGTGAAGACAGGTGTCAGGGAGCATTGTGATGACATATGTCATGGTCCATTGCGATGACAATGGCATGGAGCATTGTGATGCCAAATGTAATGGAGGATTGTGATGACAAATATAATGGAGCATTGTGATGACTAGGGCTTGGAGCATTATGATGACAAGGGCCATTGAGAATTGTCATGACAATGTCGTGAAGCATTGTGATGACAAAGTCCTGGAGCATTGTGATGAGAAAACCATGGAGCCTTGTGATGACAGGTCTCATGGAGCATACTGATGAAAAGGGGCATGGAGCATACTGATTACAGGTGTCTTGGAACATTGTGATAACAAGGGCATGGAGCATTGTGATGACAAGGGCATGGAGTATTGTGATGACAGGCATCATGGAGCGTTATGATGACAAGTGTTATGGATCATTGTGATCACAAGGGTTTGGAGAATTGCGATGACAGAGGTCATGGATCATTTTGATTTCAAGGAGCATGGAGCATTGTGATGACTAGGGCATGAAGCATTGTGATCCCAAGGTTCTTGGAGGTTTTTGATGACAATGGTAATGGAGTATTGTGATGAAAAGCGCATAGAGCATTTTAATGACAAGGTCCTGTAGCATATTACTGACAAAGGCATGGAGCATTGTGATGACAGGTGTCATGGAGCACTGTGATGACAAGCGTCACAGAGCACTGTGAATACAAGGGTCATGGAGCATTGGGATGACAAGGGCATGGATCATTGTGATGACAACTGTCATGGAGCATTGGGCTGAAAAGGTTCATGGAGTATTGTGATGACAGGGGTCTTTGAGCATTGTGATTACAGGGGTCTTGGAGCACTGAGATGACAAGAGTCCCGGGTCATTGTGTTGTCAGGTGTCATGGAGTGTTGTGATGACAGTGGTCATGGAGCATTGTGATGATATTGGTGATGGAGCATTGTGATGAGAAGATCATGTAGCATATTGCTGAAAATATTCATGGAGTATTGTGATGACATGGGTCATGGAGCATTCTGATGACAAGGGAATGGAGCATGGTGATGAGAATGTCCTGGAGCATTGTGATGAGATGACCATGGAGACTTGTGATGACAATTCTCATGGAGCATTCTGATGAAAAGGGGCATGGAGCATTGTGATTACAGGAGTCTTGGAGCATTGTGATGAGAAGGGCATGGAGCATAGGGCTGAAAATGTTCATGGAGTATTGTGATGACAGGGGTCATGGAGCATTGTGATGACAAGGGAATGGAGCATGGTGATGACAAGGTCCTGGAGCATTGTGATGAGATGACCATGGAGACTTGTGATGACAAGTCTCTAGGAGCATTCTGATGAAAAGGGGCATGGAGCATTGTGATTACAGGGGTCTTGGAGCATTGTGATGACAAGGGCATGTAGCACTGTGAGGAGAAGGCCATGGAACATTCTGATGACATGCGTCATGGAGCTTTGTGATGACAAGGGCATGGAGCATTGTGATTACAGGGGTCTTGGAGCATTGTGATGACAAGGGTCTTGGAGCCTTCTGATGACAAGGCCGTGGATCATTGTGATGGCAGTGGTCATGGAGCATTGTTATGACAGAGGTAATGGAGAATTGTGATGTGAAGGGCATTGAGCATTTGTCTGAAATGTTTTATCGGTTATTGTGATGAGAGTGGGCATGGAGCATTGTGATGACAAGCGCATGTAGCATTGCTCTAATAAGTTTCAGCGATTATTGTGATGACAAGGGCATGCAGCATTGTGATGTCCAGGTCATGCAGTATTGTGAAGAGAGGTGTCAGGGAGCATTGTGATGACATATGTAATGGCCCATTTTGATGACAATGTCATGGAGCATTGTGATGCCAAGTGTCATGGAGGATTCTGATGACAAAGGTAACGGAGCATTGTGATGACAATGGCTTGCAATATTGTGATGACAAGGGTCAGGGAGCATTCTGATGACAAGCTTGTGGAGTATTTTGATGACAATGGCATGGAGCATTGTGATGAAAATTGCATGGGGCTTTGTGATGAAAAAGACATGGAGCCTTTTCGTGACAGGGTTCAAGGAGCATTCTGATGACAAGTGTCAGGGAGCATTGTGATGACAAGTGTATTGAGAATTGTGATGACAAAGGTCATGGAGCATTGTGATGAAAAGGGCATGGAGTATTGTGATGACAGGCATCATGGAGCGTTGTGATGACAAGTGATATGGAACATTGTGATCACAAGGGTTTGAAGCATTGTGATGACAGAGGTCATGGATCATTTTGATTTCAAGGAGCATGGAGCATTGTGATGACAAGGACATGAAGCAAAGTGATCCCAAGGTTCATGGAGGATTGTGATGACAATGGTAATGGAGTATTGTGATGACAAGCGCATAGAGCATTGTAATGACAAGGTAATGTAGCATTTTGCTGACAAAGGCATGGAGCATTGTGATGACAGGTGTCATGCATCACTGTCATGACAAGCGTCACGGAGCATTGTGAATACAGGGGTCATGGAGCATTGGGATTACGAGGGCATGGGTCATTGTGATGACAATTGTCATGGAGCATTGGGCTGAAAATGTTCATGGAGTATTGTGATGACAGGGGTAATGGAGGATTGTGATGACAAGGGAATGGAGCGTGGTGATGACAAGGGAATGGAGAGTGGTGATGACAAGTTCCTGGAGCATTGTGATGAGAAGACCATGGAGACTTGTGATGACAAATCTCATGGAGCATTCTGATGAAAAGGGGCATGGAGCATTTTGATTACGGGGTCTTGGAGTATTGTGAAGACAAGGGCATGGAGCACTGTGAGGAGAAGCCCATGAAACATTCTGATAACATGCGTCATGGAGCTTTGTGATGACAAGGGCATGGAGCATTGTGATTAGAGGGATCTTGGAGCATTGTGATGACAAGGGTCATGGAGCCTTGTGATGGCAAGTCCGTGGAACATTGTGATGGCAGGGGTCATGGAGCATTGTTATAACAGTGGTAATGGAACATTGTGATGTGAAGGGCATTGAGCATTGGTCTGAAATGTTTCATGGATTACTGTGATGAGAGTGGGCATGGAGAATTGTGATGACAAGGGCCCCGTACACGGTAATACATGGGTCATGGGGGATTGTAATGACAAGGGCATGGAGCATTGTGATGAGAAGGGCATCGAGCATTGTGATGACAAGTGTCATGGAGAAGTGTGATGACAAGGGCATGGAGCAATGTGATGAGAGGGTTCATGGAGCATTGTGATGACAATGACATGGAGCATTGTGATGCCAAGGGTCATGGAGCTTTGTGATGACAAAGGTTATGGAGCATTTTGATGACAAGGTTGTGGTGCATTGTGTTGAGAAGGGCAGAGAGCATTTTGATGACATGGTCATGCAGCAATTTGATGAAAATTGTAATGGAAAATTTTGATGACAGGGGTTATAGAACATTGTGATGCCTGGGGTCATGGATCTTTGCGATGAAAAGTGTGATGGAGCATTTTGATGACAGGTGTTATGGAACACTGTGATGTCATGGGTCATGGAATATTTTGCTGATAAGGGGATGTAGCATTGTGATGACAGGGGTCATGGAACATTGTGATAACTGGGGTGAGGGAGGATTGTGATGACTAGTGATGGAACATTGTGATATCTCATGTGAGAGAGCACTTGGATGAGAAGTGCATGGAGCATTGTGATTACAATCTTTCTGGAGCATAGCGATGACAAGGTTGTGGATCATTGTGATGAAAAGGACATGGCACATTGTGATGACAAGGGTCATGGAGCACTGTTCTGACAAAGACATGGAGCATTGTGATGACAAGGGTCACGGAGCATTGTGATGAAATGTTCATGGAGCATTGTGGTTACAAATGTCACAGAGCCTAGTGTTGAGGCGGGCATGGACCGTTCTGATGACAAACGTTATGAAGCATTGTGATGACTGGACTCACGGAGCATTGTGATGACAGGAGTCATGGAGCATTGTGATGACAAGCGCATGGAGCATTGCTCTAATAAGTTTCAGGGATTATTGTGATGACAGTGGGAATGGAGCATTGTGATGACAAGGGCATGGAGCATTGTGATGACCAGGTCAGGCAGTATTGTGAAGAGAGGTGTCAGGGAGCATTGTGATGACATATGTAATGGCCCATTGTGATGACAATGGCATGGAGCATTGTGATGCCAAGTGTCATGGAGGATTCTGATGCCAAAGGTAATGGAGCATTGTGATGACAATGGCTTGGAGCATTGTGATGACCAGGGTCAGGGAGCATTGTGCTGACAAGTGCATGGAGAATTGTGATGACAAGTGTCATGGAGCATTCTGATGACAAGCTTGTGGAGTATTTTGATGACAATGGCATGGAGCATTGTGATAAAAATTGCATGGGGCTTTGTGATGAAAAAGACATGGAGCCTTTTCGTGACAGGGTTCAAGGAGCATTCTGTTGACAAGTGTCAGGGAGAATTGTGATGAAAATTGTATTGAGAATTGTGATGACAAAGGTCATGGAGCATTGTGAGGAAAAGGGCATGGAGTATTGTGATGACCGGCATCATGGAGCGTTGTGATGACAAGTGTTATGGAACATTGTGATCACAAGGGTTTGAAGCATTGTGATGACAGAGGTCATGGATCATTTTGATTTCAAGGAGCATGGAGCATTGTGATGACAAGGGCATGAAGCAAAGTGATCCCAAGTTTCATGGAGGATTGTGATGACAATGGTAATGGAGTATTGTGATGACAAGCGCATAGAGCATTGTAATGACAAGGTCATGTAGCATTTTGCTGACAAAGGCATGGAGCATTGTGATGACAGGTGTCATGGAGCACTGTGATGACAAGCATCACGGATCATTGTGAATACAGGGGTCATGGAGCATTGGGATGACAAGGGCATGGATCATTGTGATGACAAGGATCATGGAGAATTGGTCTGAAAATGTTCATTTAGTAATGTGATGACAGGGGTCATGGAGCATTGTGATTACAGGGGTTTTGGAGCATTGTGATGATATAGGTCATGGAGCATTGTGATGAGAAGGTCATGGAGCATTGGGCTGAAAATGTTCATGGAGTATTGTGATGACAGGGGTCATGGAGGATTGTGATGACAAGGGAATGGAGCATGGTGATGACAAGTTACTGGAGCATTGTGATGAGAAGACCATGGAGACTTGTGATGACAATTCTCATGGAGCATTCTGATGAAAAGGGGCATGGAGCATTGTGATTACAGGGGTCTTGGAGCATTGTGATGACAAGGGCATGGAGCACTGTGAGGAGAAGTCCATGAAACATTCTGATGACATGCGTCATGGAGCTTTGTGATGACAAAGGCATGGAGCATTGTGATTAGAGTGATCTTGGAGCATTGTGATGACAGGGTCATGGAGCCTTGTGATGGCAAGGCCGTGGAACATTGTGATGGCAGGGGTTATGGAGCATTGTTATGACAGAGGTAATGGAGCATTGTGATGAGAAGGGCATTGGGAATTGGTCTGAAATGTTTCATGGATTACTGTGATGAGAGTGGGCATGGAGAATTGTGATGACAAGGGCACCGTACACGGTGATACATTGGTCATGGGGGATTGTAATGAAAAGGTCATGGAGCATTGTGATGAGAAGGGCATCGAGCATTGTGATGACAAGTGTCATGGAGATGTGTGATGACAAGGGCATGGAGCAATGTGATGAGAGGGTTCATTGAGCACTGTGATGACAATGACATGGAGCATTGTGATGCCAAGGGTCATGGAGCTTTGTGATGACAAAGGTTATGGAGCATTTTGATGACAAGGTTGTGGTGCATTGTGTTGAGAAGGGCAGAGAGCATTTTGATGACATGGTCATGCAGCAATTTGATGAAAATTGTAATGGAACATTTTGATGACAGGGGTTATAGAACATTGTGATGCCAGGGGTCATGGAGCTTTAGGATGAAAAGGGTCATGGAGCATTTTGATGACAGGGCTTATGGAACATTGTGATGTCAGGGGTCATGGAACATTGTGCTGATAAGTGGATGTAGCATTGTGAATGACAGGGGTCATGGAACATTGTGATAACAGTGGTGAGGGAGGATTGTGATGACTAGTGATGGAACATTGTGATATCTCATGTGAGAGAGCATTTGGATGAGAAGTGCATGGAGCATTGTGATTACAAGGTTTATGGAGCATAGCGATGACAAGGTTGTGGATCATTGTGATGAAAAGCGCATGGCACATTGTGATGACAAGGGTCATGGAGCATTGTTCTGACAAAGACATGGAGCATTGTGATGACAAGGGTCATGGAGCATTGTGATGAAATGTTCATGGAGCATTGTGGTTACAAAGCTCAGAGAGCCTTGTGATGACGCGGGCATGGACCGTTGTGATGACAAACGTTATGAAGCATTGTGATGACTGGATTCACGGAGTATTGTGATGACAGGGTTCATGGAGCATTGTGATGACAAGGGCATGGAGCATTGTGATGACAGGGGCATGGAGCATTGGTCTGACAAGTTTCATAGATTATTGTGATGACAGTGGATATGGTGCACTGTGATGACAAGGCCATGGAGCATTGTGATGACAAGGGCATGGAGTATTGTGAAGACAGGTGTCAGGGAGCATTGTGATGACATATGTCATGGTCCATTGCGATGACAATGGCATGGAGCATTGTGATGCCAAATGTAATGGAGGATTGTGATGACAAATATAATGGAGCATTGTGATGACTAGGGCTTGGAGCATTATGATGACAAGGGCCATTGAGAATTGTCATGACAATGTCGTGAAGCATTGTGATGACAAAGTCCTGGAGCATTGTGATGAGAAAACCATGGAGCCTTGTGATGACAGGTCTCATGGAGCATACTGATGAAAAGGGGCATGGAGCATACTGATTACAGGTGTCTTGGAACATTGTGATAACAAGGGCATGGAGCATTGTGATGACAAGGGCATGGAGTATTGTGATGACAGGCATCATGGAGCGTTATGATGACAAGTGTTATGGATCATTGTGATCACAAGGGTTTGGAGAATTGCGATGACAGAGGTCATGGATCATTTTGATTTCAAGGAGCATGGAGCATTGTGATGACTAGGGCATGAAGCATTGTGATCCCAAGGTTCTTGGAGGTTTTTGATGACAATGGTAATGGAGTATTGTGATGAAAAGCGCATAGAGCATTTTAATGACAAGGTCCTGTAGCATATTACTGACAAAGGCATGGAGCATTGTGATGACAGGTGTCATGGAGCACTGTGATGACAAGCGTCACAGAGCACTGTGAATACAAGGGTCATGGAGCATTGGGATGACAAGGGCATGGATCATTGTGATGACAACTGTCATGGAGCATTGGGCTGAAAAGGTTCATGGAGTATTGTGATGACAGGGGTCTTTGAGCATTGTGATTACAGGGGTCTTGGAGCACTGAGATGACAAGAGTCCCGGGTCATTGTGTTGTCAGGTGTCATGGAGTGTTGTGATGACAGTGGTCATGGAGCATTGTGATGATATTGGTGATGGAGCATTGTGATGAGAAGATCATGTAGCATATTGCTGAAAATATTCATGGAGTATTGTGATGACATGGGTCATGGAGCATTCTGATGACAAGGGAATGGAGCATGGTGATGAGAATGTCCTGGAGCATTGTGATGAGATGACCATGGAGACTTGTGATGACAATTCTCATGGAGCATTCTGATGAAAAGGGGCATGGAGCATTGTGATTACAGGAGTCTTGGAGCATTGTGATGAGAAGGGCATGGAGCATAGGGCTGAAAATGTTCATGGAGTATTGTGATGACAGGGGTCATGGAGCATGGTGATGACAAGGTCCTGGAGCATTGTGATGAGATGACCATGGAGACTTGTGATGACAAGTCTCTAGGAGCATTCTGATGAAAAGGGGCATGGAGCATTGTGATTACAGGGGTCTTGGAGCATTGTGATGACAAGGGCATGTAGCACTGTGAGGAGAAGGCCATGGAACATTCTGATGACATGCGTCATGGAGCTTTGTGATGACAAGGGCATGGAGCATTGTGATTACAGGGGTCTTGGAGCATTGTGATGACAAGGGTCTTGGAGCCTTCTGATGACAAGGCCGTGGATCATTGTGATGGCAGTGGTCATGGAGCATTGTTATGACAGAGGTAATGGAGAATTGTGATGTGAAGGGCATTGAGCATTTGTCTGAAATGTTTTATCGGTTATTGTGATGAGAGTGGGCATGGAGCATTGTGATGACAAGCGCATGTAGCATTGCTCTAATAAGTTTCAGCGATTATTGTGATGACAAGGGCATGCAGCATTGTGATGTCCAGGTCATGCAGTATTGTGAAGAGAGGTGTCAGGGAGCATTGTGATGACATATGTAATGGCCCATTTTGATGACAATGTCATGGAGCATTGTGATGCCAAGTGTCATGGAGGATTCTGATGACAAAGGTAACGGAGCATTGTGATGACAATGGCTTGCAATATTGTGATGACAAGGGTCAGGGAGCATTCTGATGACAAGCTTGTGGAGTATTTTGATGACAATGGCATGGAGCATTGTGATGAAAATTGCATGGGGCTTTGTGATGAAAAAGACATGGAGCCTTTTCGTGACAGGGTTCAAGGAGCATTCTGATGACAAGTGTCAGGGAGCATTGTGATGACAAGTGTATTGAGAATTGTGATGACAAAGGTCATGGAGCATTGTGATGAAAAGGGCATGGAGTATTGTGATGACAGGCATCATGGAGCGTTGTGATGACAAGTGATATGGAACATTGTGATCACAAGGGTTTGAAGCATTGTGATGACAGAGGTCATGGATCATTTTGATTTCAAGGAGCATGGAGCATTGTGATGACAAGGACATGAAGCAAAGTGATCCCAAGGTTCATGGAGGATTGTGATGACAATGGTAATGGAGTATTGTGATGACAAGCGCATAGAGCATTGTAATGACAAGGTAATGTAGCATTTTGCTGACAAAGGCATGGAGCATTGTGATGACAGGTGTCATGCATCACTGTCATGACAAGCGTCACGGAGCATTGTGAATACAGGGGTCATGGAGCATTGGGATTACGAGGGCATGGGTCATTGTGATGACAATTGTCATGGAGCATTGGGCTGAAAATGTTCATGGAGTATTGTGATGACAGGGGTAATGGAGGATTGTGATGACAAGGGAATGGAGCGTGGTGATGACAAGGGAATGGAGAGTGGTGATGACAAGTTCCTGGAGCATTGTGATGAGAAGACCATGGAGACTTGTGATGACAAATCTCATGGAGCATTCTGATGAAAAGGGGCATGGAGCATTTTGATTACGGGGTCTTGGAGTATTGTGAAGACAAGGGCATGGAGCACTGTGAGGAGAAGCCCATGAAACATTCTGATAACATGCGTCATGGAGCTTTGTGATGACAAGGGCATGGAGCATTGTGATTAGAGGGATCTTGGAGCATTGTGATGACAAGGGTCATGGAGCCTTGTGATGGCAAGTCCGTGGAACATTGTGATGGCAGGGGTCATGGAGCATTGTTATAACAGTGGTAATGGAACATTGTGATGTGAAGGGCATTGAGCATTGGTCTGAAATGTTTCATGGATTACTGTGATGAGAGTGGGCATGGAGAATTGTGATGACAAGGGCCCCGTACACGGTAATACATGGGTCATGGGGGATTGTAATGACAAGGGCATGGAGCATTGTGATGAGAAGGGCATCGAGCATTGTGATGACAAGTGTCATGGAGAAGTGTGATGACAAGGGCATGGAGCAATGTGATGAGAGGGTTCATGGAGCATTGTGATGACAATGACATGGAGCATTGTGATGCCAAGGGTCATGGAGCTTTGTGATGACAAAGGTTATGGAGCATTTTGATGACAAGGTTGTGGTGCATTGTGTTGAGAAGGGCAGAGAGCATTTTGATGACATGGTCATGCAGCAATTTGATGAAAATTGTAATGGAAAATTTTGATGACAGGGGTTATAGAACATTGTGATGCCTGGGGTCATGGATCTTTGCGATGAAAAGTGTGATGGAGCATTTTGATGACAGGTGTTATGGAACACTGTGATGTCATGGGTCATGGAATATTTTGCTGATAAGGGGATGTAGCATTGTGATGACAGGGGTCATGGAACATTGTGATAACTGGGGTGAGGGAGGATTGTGATGACTAGTGATGGAACATTGTGATATCTCATGTGAGAGAGCACTTGGATGAGAAGTGCATGGAGCATTGTGATTACAATCTTTCTGGAGCATAGCGATGACAAGGTTGTGGATCATTGTGATGAAAAGGACATGGCACATTGTGATGACAAGGGTCATGGAGCACTGTTCTGACAAAGACATGGAGCATTGTGATGACAAGGGTCACGGAGCATTGTGATGAAATGTTCATGGAGCATTGTGGTTACAAATGTCACAGAGCCTAGTGTTGAGGCGGGCATGGACCGTTCTGATGACAAACGTTATGAAGCATTGTGATGACTGGACTCACGGAGCATTGTGATGACAGGAGTCATGGAGCATTGTGATGACAAGCGCATGGAGCATTGCTCTAATAAGTTTCAGGGATTATTGTGATGACAGTGGGAATGGAGCATTGTGATGACAAGGGCATGGAGCATTGTGATGACCAGGTCAGGCAGTATTGTGAAGAGAGGTGTCAGGGAGCATTGTGATGACATATGTAATGGCCCATTGTGATGACAATGGCATGGAGCATTGTGATGCCAAGTGTCATGGAGGATTCTGATGCCAAAGGTAATGGAGCATTGTGATGACAATGGCTTGGAGCATTGTGATGACCAGGGTCAGGGAGCATTGTGCTGACAAGTGCATGGAGAATTGTGATGACAAGTGTCATGGAGCATTCTGATGACAAGCTTGTGGAGTATTTTGATGACAATGGCATGGAGCATTGTGATAAAATTGCATGGGGCTTTGTGATGAAAAAGACATGGAGCCTTTTCGTGACAGGGTTCAAGGAGCATTCTGTTGACAAGTGTCAGGGAGAATTGTGATGAAAATTGTATTGAGAATTGTGATGACAAAGGTCATGGAGCATTGTGAGGAAAAGGGCATGGAGTATTGTGATGACCGGCATCATGGAGCGTTGTGATGACAAGTGTTATGGAACATTGTGATCACAAGGGTTTGAAGCATTGTGATGACAGAGGTCATGGATCATTTTGATTTCAAGGAGCATGGAGCATTGTGATGACAAGGGCATGAAGCAAAGTGATCCCAAGTTTCATGGAGGATTGTGATGACAATGGTAATGGAGTATTGTGATGACAAGCGCATAGAGCATTGTAATGACAAGGTCATGTAGCATTTTGCTGACAAAGGCATGGAGCATTGTGATGACAGGTGTCATGGAGCACTGTGATGACAAGCATCACGGATCATTGTGAATACAGGGGTCATGGAGCATTGGGATGACAAGGGCATGGATCATTGTGATGACAAGGATCATGGAGAATTGGTCTGAAAATGTTCATTTAGTAATGTGATGACAGGGGTCATGGAGCATTGTGATTACAGGGGTTTTGGAGCATTGTGATGATATAGGTCATGGAGCATTGTGATGAGAAGGTCATGGAGCATTGGGCTGAAAATGTTCATGGAGTATTGTGATGACAGGGGTCATGGAGGATTGTGATGACAAGGGAATGGAGCATGGTGATGACAAGTTACTGGAGCATTGTGATGAGAAGACCATGGAGACTTGTGATGACAATTCTCATGGAGCATTCTGATGAAAAGGGGCATGGAGCATTGTGATTACAGGGGTCTTGGAGCATTGTGATGACAAGGGCATGGAGCACTGTGAGGAGAAGTCCATGAAACATTCTGATGACATGCGTCATGGAGCTTTGTGATGACAAAGGCATGGAGCATTGTGATTAGAGTGATCTTGGAGCATTGTGATGACAGGGTCATGGAGCCTTGTGATGGCAAGGCCGTGGAACATTGTGATGGCAGGGGTTATGGAGCATTGTTATGACAGAGGTAATGGAGCATTGTGATGAGAAGGGCATTGGGAATTGGTCTGAAATGTTTCATGGATTACTGTGATGAGAGTGGGCATGGAGAATTGTGATGACAAGGGCACCGTACACGGTGATACATTGGTCATGGGGGATTGTAATGAAAAGGTCATGGAGCATTGTGATGAGAAGGGCATCGAGCATTGTGATGACAAGTGTCATGGAGATGTGTGATGACAAGGGCATGGAGCAATGTGATGAGAGGGTTCATTGAGCACTGTGATGACAATGACATGGAGCATTGTGATGCCAAGGGTCATGGAGCTTTGTGATGACAAAGGTTATGGAGCATTTTGATGACAAGGTTGTGGTGCATTGTGTTGAGAAGGGCAGAGAGCATTTTGATGACATGGTCATGCAGCAATTTGATGAAAATTGTAATGGAACATTTTGATGACAGGGGTTATAGAACATTGTGATGCCAGGGGTCATGGAGCTTTAGGATGAAAAGGGTCATGGAGCATTTTGATGACAGGGCTTATGGAACATTGTGATGTCAGGGGTCATGGAACATTGTGCTGATAAGTGGATGTAGCATTGTGAATGACAGGGGTCATGGAACATTGTGATAACAGTGGTGAGGGAGGATTGTGATGACTAGTGATGGAACATTGTGATATCTCATGTGAGAGAGCATTTGGATGAGAAGTGCATGGAGCATTGTGATTACAAGGTTTATGGAGCATAGCGATGACAAGGTTGTGGATCATTGTGATGAAAAGCGCATGGCACATTGTGATGACAAGGGTCATGGAGCATTGTTCTGACAAAGACATGGAGCATTGTGATGACAAGGGTCATGGAGCATTGTGATGAAATGTTCATGGAGCATTGTGGTTACAAAGCTCAGAGAGCCTTGTGATGACGCGGGCATGGACCGTTGTGATGACAAACGTTATGAAGCATTGTGATGACTGGATTCACGGAGTATTGTGATGACAGGGTTCATGGAGCATTGTGATGACAAGGGCATGGAGCATTGTGATGACAGGGGCATGGAGCATTGGTCTGACAAGTTTCATAGATTATTGTGATGACAGTGGATATGGTGCACTGTGATGACAAGGCCATGGAGCATTGTGATGACAAGGGCATGGAGTATTGTGAAGACAGGTGTCAGGGAGCATTGTGATGACATATGTCATGGTCCATTGCGATGACAATGGCATGGAGCATTGTGATGCCAAATGTAATGGAGGATTGTGATGACAAATATAATGGAGCATTGTGATGACAAGGGCCATTGAGAATTGTCATGACAATGTCGTGAAGCATTGTGATGACAAAGTCCTGGAGCATTGTGATGAGAAAACCATGGAGCCTTGTGATGACAGGTCTCATGGAGCATACTGATGAAAAGGGGCATGGAGCATACTGATTACAGGTGTCTTGGAACATTGTGATAACAAGGGCATGGAGCATTGTGATGACAAGGGCATGGAGTATTGTGATGACAGGCATCATGGAGCGTTATGATGACAAGTGTTATGGATCATTGTGATCACAAGGGTTTGGAGAATTGCGATGACAGAGGTCATGGATCATTTTGATTTCAAGGAGCATGGAGCATTGTGATGACTAGGGCATGAAGCATTGTGATCCCAAGGTTCTTGGAGGTTTTTGATGACAATGGTAATGGAGTATTGTGATGAAAAGCGCATAGAGCATTTTAATGACAAGGTCCTGTAGCATATTACTGACAAAGGCATGGAGCATTGTGATGACAGGTGTCATGGAGCACTGTGATGACAAGCGTCACAGAGCACTGTGAATACAAGGGTCATGGAGCATTGGGATGACAAGGGCATGGATCATTGTGATGACAACTGTCATGGAGCATTGGGCTGAAAAGGTTCATGGAGTATTGTGATGACAGGGGTCTTTGAGCATTGTGATTACAGGGGTCTTGGAGCACTGAGATGACAAGAGTCCCGGGTCATTGTGTTGTCAGGTGTCATGGAGTGTTGTGATGACAGTGGTCATGGAGCATTGTGATGATATTGGTGATGGAGCATTGTGATGAGAAGATCATGTAGCATATTGCTGAAAATATTCATGGAGTATTGTGATGACATGGGTCATGGAGCATTCTGATGACAAGGGAATGGAGCATGGTGATGAGAATGTCCTGGAGCATTGTGATGAGATGACCATGGAGACTTGTGATGACAATTCTCATGGAGCATTCTGATGAAAAGGGGCATGGAGCATTGTGATTACAGGAGTCTTGGAGCATTGTGATGACAAGGGCATGGAGCATTTTGAAGAGAAGGCCATGGAACATTATGATGGCATGCGTCATGGAGCTTTGTGATGACAAGGGCATGTAGCTTTGTGATTACAGGGGTCTTGGAGCATTGTGATGACAAGGGTCATGGAGCCTTGTGATGACAAGGCTGTGGGACATTGTGATGTCAAGTATCATGGAGCATTGTTATGACAGAGGTAATGGATCATTGTGATGAGAAATGCATTGAGCATTGGTCTGAAATGTTTCATGGATTATTGTGATGAGAGTGGACATGGAGCATTGTGATGAGAAGGGCACGGTACACTGTGATACATGGGTCATGGGGGATTGTAATGACAAGGGCATGGAGCATTGTGATGAGAAGGGCATCGAGCATTGTGATGACAAGTGTCATGGATCTTTGTGATGACAAGGGCATGGAAAATTGTGATGAGAGGGTTCATGGAGCATTGTGTTGACAATGTCATAGAGCACTGTGATGCCAAGGGTCATGGAGCTTTGTGATGACAAAGGTCATGGAGCATTTTGATGACAAGGGTGTGGTGCATTGTGTTGAGAAAGGCAGGGAGCATTTTGATGACATGGTCATGCAGCAATTTGATGAAAATTGTAATGGAACATTTTGATGACAGGGGTTATAGAACATTGTGATGCCAGGGGTCATGGAGCTTTGCGAAGAAATGGGTGATGGAGCATTTTGATGACAGGGATTATGGAACATTGTGATGTCAGGGGTCATCTAACATTGTGCTGATAAGGGGTTGTAGCATTGTGATGACAGGGGTCATGGAACATTGTGATAACCGGGGTGAGGGAGGATTGTGAAGACTAGTGATGGAACATTGTGATATCTCAGGTGAGAGAGCATATGGATGAGAAGTGCATGGAGCACTGCGAATACAAGATTTATGGAGCATAGCGATGACAAGGTTGTGGATCATTGTGATGAAAAACGCGTGGCACATTGTGATGACAAGGGTCATGGAACATTGTTCTGACAAAGGCATGTAGCATTGTGAAGACAAGGGTCACGGAGCATTGTGATGAAAAGTTCATGGAGCATTATGGTTACAAAGGTCACAGAGCCTTGTGATGATACGGGCATGGACCATTGTGATGACAAAGGTTATGAAGCATTGTGATGATTGGAGTCACGGAGCATTGAGATGACAGGGGTCATGGAGCATTGTGATGACAGGGACATGGAGCGTTGTGGTGACACATTTCAGAGATTATTGTGATGACAGTGGACATGGTGCATTGTGATGACCAGGGCATGTAGCATTGTGATGAGAAGGTCATGGAGTATTTTGAAGAGAGTTGTCAGAGAGCATTGTGATGACATACATCATGGTCCATTGCGATGACAATGGCAGGGAGCATTGTGATGCCAAATGTAATGGAGGATTGTGATGACAAATATAATGGAGCATTGTGATGACTAGGACTTGGAGCATTATGATGACAAGGGCCATTGAGAATTTTCATGACAAGGTAGTGAAGCATTGTCATGACAAGGTCCTGGAACACTGTGATGAGAAAATCATGGAGCCTTGTGATGACAAGTCTCATGGAGCATACTGATGGAAGGGGCAAGGACAATTCTGATTACAAGGTTCTTGGAACATTGTGATAAAAAGGGCATCGAGCATTGTGATGACAAGTGCATGGAACATTGGTCTAATAAGTTTCATGGATTATTGCGATGACAGTTGGAATGGTGCATTGTGATTACATGGGTCTTGGAGCATTGTGATGACCAGGTCATGCAGTATTGTGAAGAGAGTTGTCAGGGAGCATTGTGATGACATATGTAATGGCCCATTGTGATGACAATGGCATGGAGCATTGTGATGCCAAGTGTCATGGAGCATTGTGATGACAAAGGTAATGGAGCATTGTGATGACAATGGCTTGGAGCATTGTGATGACAAGGGTCAGGGAGCATTGTGTTGACAAGTGCATGGAGAATTGTGATGACATGGGTCATGGAACATTCTGATGATAAGCTTGTGGAGTATTTTGATGACATTGTCATGGAGCATTGTGATGAAAACGGCATGGGGCATTGTGATGAAAAAGGCATGGAGCGTATTTGTGACAGGGTTCAATGAGCATACTGACGACTAGTGTCAGGAAGCATTGTGATGACAATTGTATTGAGAATTGTGATGACAAAGGTCATGGAGCATTTTGATGAAAAGGGCATGGAGTATTGTGATGACAGGCATCATGGAGCGTTGTGATGACAAGTGTTATGGAACATTGTGATCACAAGGGTTTGGAGCATTGTGATGACAGAGGTCATGGATCATTTTGATTTCAAGGAGCATGGAGCATTGTGATGACAAGGGCATGAAGCAATGTGATCCCAGGGTTCATGGAGGATTGTGATGACAATGGAAAAGGAGTATTGTGATGACAAGCGCCTAGAGCATTGTAATGACAAAGTCATGTAGCATTTTGCTGACAAAGGCATGGAGCATTGTGATGACAGGTGTCATGGAACACTGTGATGACAAGCGTCACGGAGCATTGTTTATACAGGGGTCATGGAGCATTGGGATGACAAGGGCATGGATCATTGTGATGACAAGGGTCATGGAGCACTGGTCTGAAAATGTTCATGGAGTGTTGTGATGACAGGGGTCATGGAGCATAGTGATGTGTAGGGAATGGAGCATTGTGATGACAAGAGTCCCAGATCATTGTGTTGTCAGGAGTCATGGAGTGTTGTGATGACAGTGGTCATGGAGCATTGTGATGATATTGGCCATGGAGCATTGTGATGTGTAGGTCGTGGAGCATTGGGCTGAATATGTTAATGGATTATTGTGATGACAGGGGTCATGGAGCATTGTGATGACAAGGGAATGGAGAATGGTGATGACAATTTCCTGGAACATTGTGATGAGTTGACCATGGAGACCTGTGATGACAAATCTCACGGAGCATTCTGATGAAAAGGGGCATGTAGCATTGTGATTACAGGGGTCTTGGAGCATTGTGATGACTAGGGCATGGAGCATTGGGATGAGAAAGCCATGGAGCATTCTGATGATATGCTTCATGGAGTTTTGTGATGACAAGGACATGGAGCATTGTTATTACAGTGATCTTGGAGCATTGTGATGAAAAGGGCACGGATCATTGTGATGAAAAAGGCATGGAGCCTTTTCATGACAGGGTTCAAGGTGCATACTGATGACAAGTGTGAGGGAGCATTGTGATGACTAGTGTATTGAGCATTGTGATGACAAAGGTCATGGAGAATTGTGATGAGAATACCATGGATAATTGTGATGATGAGCGTCATGGGGATTTTTGATGATAAGTGTTATGGAACATTGTGATCACAAGGGTTTGGAGCATTATGATGACAGAGGTCATGGATAATTTTGATTTCATTGTGATGAAAGTAGCCTGAAGCATTATGATGATGGGCATGGTGCATTGTGATGACAGGGTTCATGGAGCATTGAGATGCAAAGGGGCATGGAGCATTTTGATTACAGGGTTCTTGGAGCATTGTGATGACAAGGGCATGGAGCATTGTGATGAGAAGGCCATGGAACATTCTGATGACATGTGTCATGGAGCTCTGTGATGAAAAGGGCATGGAGCATTGTGATTACACGGGTCTTGGAGCATTGTGATGACAAGGGTCATGGAGCCTTGTGATGACAAGGCCGTGGAACATTGTGATGACAGGGGTCATGGAGCATTGTTATGACAGAGGTAATGGAGCATTGTGATGAGAAGGGCATTGAGCATTTGCCTGAAAGGCTTCATTGATTATTGTAATGAGAGTGGGCATGGAGCATTGTGATGACAAGGGCACGGAACACTGTGATACATGGGTCATGGAGGACTGTGATGAAAATTGCATCGAGCATTTTGATTAGAAGGGCATCAAGCATTGTGATGACAAGTGTCATGGAGCTTTGTGATGAAAAGGGCATGGAGCAATGGGATGAGAGGTTTCATGGAGCACTGTGATGACAATGACATGGAGCATTGTGATGCCAAGGGTCGTGGAGCTTTGTGATGACAACGGTCATTGAACATTTTGATGACAAGCGTGTGGTGTATTGTCATGAGAAGGAGAGGGAGCATTTTGATGACAGGGTCATGCAGCAATTTGATGAAAAGTGTAATGTAACATTTTGATGACAGGCGTTACAGAACTTTGTGATGCCAAGGGTCATGGAGCTTTGGGCTGAAAAGTGTCATGGAGCATTTTGATGACAGTGGTTATGGAATATTGTGATGTCAGGGGTCATGGAACATTTTGATTACAGGGTTGAGGTAGGATTGTGATGACTAGTGATGGAACATGTGATATCTCAGGTGAGAGAGCATTTGGATGTGAAGTGCATGGAGCACTGTGAATACAAGGTTTATGGTGCACAGCGATGACAAGGTTGTGGATCATTGTGATGAAAAGCGCGTGGCACATTGTGATGACAAGGGTCATGGAACATTGTTCTGACAAAGGCATGGAGCATTGTGATGACAAGGGTCACGGAGCATTGTGATGAAAAGTTCATGGAGCATTGTGGTTACAAAGTCACAGAGCCTTGTGAAGACGCGGGCATGGACCATTCTGATGACAAACGTTATGAAGCATTGTGATGACTGGAGTCACGGAGCATTGTGATGACAGGGGTCATGGAGAATTGTGATGACAGGGACATGGAGCGTTGTGGCGACAATTTTCAGAGGTTATTGTGATGACAGTGGACATGGTGCATTGTGATGACAAGGGCATTGATCATTGTGATGAGAGGGGCATGGAGCACTGGTCTGACAAGTTTCATAGATTATTTTGATGACAGTGGACATGGTTCATTGTGATGACAAGGGCATGGATCATGGTGATGAGAAGGTCATGGAGTATTGTGAAGACAGGTGTCAGGGAGCATTGTGATGACATATGTCATGGTCCATTGCGAAGAAAATAGAATGGAAAATTGTGATGCCAAATGTAATGGAGGATTGTGATGACAAATAAAATGGGGCATTGTGATGACTAGGGCTTGGAGCACTATGATGACAAGGGCCGTTGAGAATTTTCATGACAAGGTCGTGAAGCATTGTGATGACAAGGTCCTGGAGCATTGTGGTGAGAAAACCATGGAGCCTTGTGATGACAAGTCTCATAGAGCATACTGATGAAAAGGGGCATGGACAATTGTGATTACAGGGGTCTTGGAACATTGTGATGACAAGGGCATGGAGCATTGTGAAGAGAAGGCCAAGGAGCATTCTGAAGACATGCGTCATTGAGCTTTGTGGTCACAAGCGCTTGGATCACTGAGATTACAGGGGTCTTGGAGCATTGTGATGAAAAGGGCATGGAACATTGTGATGAAAAATGCATGGAGCCTTGTCATGACAGGGTTCAAGGAGCATACAGACAACAAGTGTCAGGGAGCATATTGATGACAAGTGTATTGAGCATTGTGATGACAAAGTTCATGGAGCATTGTGATGAGAAGGCCATGGAGCATTCTGATGACATGTGTCATGGAGCTTAGTGATGACAAGGGCATGGAGCAATGTGATGCTAAGGGTCATGGATATTTGTGATGGCAAGGGTCATGGAGCATTTTGATAACAACTGCATTGTGCATTGTGATGAGAAGTGCAGGGAGCATTGTGATAACAGGGTCATGGAGCAATTTGATGAAAAGTGTCAAGGAACCTTTTGATGACACGGGTTATGGAACATTGTGATGTCAGGGGTCATCGAACATTCTGATGATAAGTGCATATAGCATTGTGATGAGAGGAGTCATGGAACATTGTGATGACAGGGGTGAGGGAGTACTGTGTCGAATAGTGATGTAACATTGTGATATCAGTGGTGAGAGAGCATTTTGATGAGAAGTGCATGGATCATTGTGATGACAAGGTTTATGGAGCATTGTGATGACAAGATTGTGGAGCACTGTGATGACAAGCGCATGGTGCATTGTGAATACATGTGTGATGGAGCATTGTGCTGACAAGCGCATGGAGCTTTGTGATGACAAGGGTCATGGAGCATTGTGCTGAGAAAGGCATAGAGCATTGTGATGACAAGGGTCAAAGAGCATTGTGATGAAAAGTTCATGGAGCATTGTGGTTAAAAAGGTCACAGAGACTGTTGATGACGAGGGCATGGACCATTGTGATGACAAAGGTCATGAAGCATTGTGATGACAAAGGTCATGAAACATTGTGATGACTGGAGTCACGGGGCATTGTGATGACAAGGGTCATGGAGCATTGTAATAACAAGGGCATGGAGCATTGTGATTACAAGGGCATGGAGCATTGCTCTAATAAGTTTCATGGATTACTGCGATGACAGTTGGAATGGCGCAATGTGATCACAAGGGCCTGGAGCATTGTGATGAGCAGGTCATGCAGTATTGTGAAGACAGGTGTCAGGGAGCATTGTGATGACATATGTAATGGCCCATTGTGATGACAATGGCATGGATCATTTTGATGCCGAGGGTCATGGAGCTTTGTGATGACAAAGGTCATGGAGCATTTTGATGACAAGGGTGTGGTGCATTGTGATGAGAAGGGCAGGGAGCATTTTGATGACAGGGTCATGCAGCAATTTGATGAAAAGTGTAATGGAACATTTTGTTGACAGGGGTTATAGATCATTGTGATGCCAGGGGTCATGGGGCATTTTGATGACAGGGGTTATGGAACATTGTGTTGTCGGGGGTCATGGAACATTGTGCTGATAAGTGGATTTAGCATTGTGAATGACAGGGGTCATGGAACATTGTGATAACAGGGGTGAGGGAGGATTCTGATGACTAGTGATGGAAGATTGTGATATCTCTGGTGAGAGAGCCTTTGGATGAGAAGTGCATGGACCATTGTGATTACAAGGTTTAAGGAGCATAGCGATGACAAGGTTGTGGATCATTGTGATGAAAAGCACATGGCACATTGTGTTGACAAGTGTCATGGAGCATTGTTCTGACAAAGGCATGGAGCATTGTGATGACAAGTGTCACAGAGCATTGTGAAGAAAAGTTCATGGAGCATTGGGGTTACCAAGATAACAGAGCCTTGTGATGACGCGGGCATGGACCGTTGTGATGACAAACGTTATGAAGCATTGTGATGACAGGAGTCAGGGAGCGTTGTGATGACAGGGGTCATGGAGCATTTTGATGACAAGGGCATGGAGCATTGTGATGACAGTGGCATGGAGCATTGGTCTGACAAGTTTCATAGATTATTGTGATGAGAGTTGACATGGTGCATTGTGATGACAAGGGCATGGATCATTGTGATGACAAGGGCATGTAGTATTGTGAAGATAGGTGTCAGGGAGCATTGTGATGACATATGTCATGGTCCATTGCGATGACAATGGCAGGGAGCATTGTGATGCCATATATAATGGAGGATTGTGATGACAAATATAAAGGAGCATTGTAATGTTTAGGGCTTGGAGCATTATGATGACAAGGTCCATTGAAAATTTTCATGACAAGGTCGTGAAGCATTGTTATGACAAGTTCCTGGAGCATTGTGATGAAAAAACCATGGAACCTTGTGATGACAAGTCTCATGGAGCATAATGATTTAAAGGGGCTTGGAGCATTCTGATTATAGGGCTCTTGGAACATTGTGATAAGAAGGGCATGGAGCTTTGTGATGACAAGGGCATGGAGCATTGTTCTAATAAGTTTCATGGATTATTGTGATGAAAGTTGGAATGGCGCATTGTGATGACAAGGGCATGGAGAATTGTGATGACCAGGTCATGCAATATTGTGAAGAGAGTTGTCAGGGAGCACTGTGATGACATATGTAATGGCCCAATGTGATGACAATGGCATGGAGCATTGTGATGCCAAGTGTCATGGAGGATTCTGATGACAAAGGTAATGGAGCATTGTGATGACAATGGCTTGGAGCATTGTGATGACAAGGGTCAGGGAGCATTGTGCTGACAAGTGCATGTAGAATTGTGATGACAATTGTCTGGAGCATTCTGATGACAAGATTGTGGAGTATTTTTTTTTTTGAATGAGTAGGTCCAAAATGTCCTCTCATCATTATTGCTTGTGCTCATTTTTTTTTAAATTTTATTTTATTTTATTTTTTTGCTTCATAACAAATTTAATCAGTTATACATATACATATGTTTCCATATCCCCTTGTGGAGTATTTTGATGACAATGGCATGGAGCATTGTGATGAAAATGGCATGGGGCTTTGTGATGAAAAAGGCATGGAGCCTTTTCGTGACAGGGTTCAAGGAGCATTCTGACGACAAGTGTCAGGGAGCATTGTGATGACAAGTGTATTGAGAATTGTGATGACAAAGGTCATGGAGCATTGTGATGAAAAGTGCATGGAGTATTGTGATGACAGGCATCATGGAGCGTTGGGATGACAAGTGTTATGGAACATTGTGATCACAAGGGTTTGGAGCATTGTGATGACAGAGTTCATGAATCATTTTGATTTCAAGGAGCATGGAGCATTGTGATTACAAGGGCATGAAGCAATGTGATTCCAAGGATCATGGAGGATTGTGATGACAATGGTAATGGAGTATTCTGATGACAAGGGCATAGAGCATTGTAATGACAAGGTCATGTAGCATTTTGCTGACAAAGTCATGGAGCATTGTGATGACAGGTGTCATGGAGCACTGTGATGACAACCGTCACGGAGCATTGTGAATACAGGTGTCATGGAGCATTGGGATGACAAGGGCATGGATCCTTGTGAAGAAAAGTGTCATGTATCATTGGGATGAAAATGTTCATGGAGTATTGTGATGACAGGGTTCAAGGAGCATTGTGATTACAGGGGTCTTGGAGCATTGGATGACAAGAGTCCTGGATCATTGTGTTGTCAGGTTTCATGGAGTGTTGCGATGACAGTGGTCATGGAGCATTGTGATGATATTGGTCATGGCACATTGTGATGAGAAGGTCATGGAGCATTGGGGTGAAAATATTCATGGAATATTGTGATGACAGGTGTCATGGAGCATTGTGATGACAAGGGAATGGAGCGTGGTGATGATAAGGTCCTGGAGCATTGTGATGAGAAGACCATGGAGACTTGTGATGACAAATGTCATGGAGCATTCTGATGAAAAGTGACATGGAGCATTGTGATTACAGGGGTCTTGGAGCATTGTGATGACAAGGGCATGGAGCACTGTGAGGAGAAGGCCATGGAACATTCTGATGACATGCGTCATGGAGCTTTGTGATGACAATGGCATGGAACATTGTGATTACAGGGGTCGTGGATCATTGTGATGACAAGGGTCATGGAGCCTTGTGATGACAAGGCCTTGGAACATTGTGATGGCAGGGGTCATGGAGCATTGTTATGACAGATGTAATGGAGCATTGTGATGAGAAGGGCATTGAGCATTGGTCTGAAATGTTTCATGGATTATTGTGATGAGAGTGGGCATGGAGCTTTGTGATGACAAGGGCACGTACACTGTGATACATGCGTCATGGGGGGTTGTAATGAAAAGGGCATGGAGCATTGTGATGAGAAGGGCATCGAGCATTGTGATGACAAGTGTCATGGAGCTTTGTGATGACAAGGGCATGGAGCAATGTGATGAGAGGGTTCATGGAACATTGTGATGACAATGACATGGAGCATTGTGATGCCGAGGGTCATGGAGCTTTGTGATGACAAAGGTCATGGAGCATTTTGATGACAAGTGTGTGGTGCATTGGGATGAGAATGGCAGGGATCATTTTGATGACAGGGTCATGCAGCAATTTGATGAAAAGTGTAATGGAAACTTTTGATGACAGGGGTTATAGAATATTGTGATGCCAGGGGTCATGGAGCTTTGGGATGAAAAGGGTCATGGAACATTTTTATGACAGGCATTATGGAACACTGTGATGTCAGGGGTCAGGGAACATTGTGCTGAGAAAGGAATGTAGCATTGGGATGACAGGGGTCATGGAACATTGTGATAACTGGTGTGAGGGAGGATTGTGATGACGAGTGATGGAACATTGTGATATCTCATGTGAGAGAGCATTTGGATGAGAAGTGCATGGAGCATTGTGATTACAAGGTTTATGGAGCATAGCGATGACAAAGTTGTGGATCACTGTGATGAAAAACGCATGGCATTTTTTGATGACAAGGGTCATGGAGCATTGTGATGACAAGGGCATGGAGTATTGTGATGACAGGCATCATGGAGCGTTGTGATGACAAGTGTTATGGAACATTGTGATCACAAGTGTTTGGAGCATTGCGATGACAGAGGTCATGGATCATTTTGATTTCAAGGAGCATGGAGCATTGTGATGACTATGGCATGAAGCAATGGGATCCCAAGGATCTTGGAGGATTGTGATGACATTGGTAATGGAGTATTGTGATGACAAGCGCATAGAGCATTGTAATGACAAGGTCATGTAGCATTTTGCTTACAAAGGCATGGAACATTGTGATGACAGGTGTCATGGAGCACTGTGATGACAAGCATCACGGAGCACTGTGAATACAGGGGTCATGGAGCATTGGGATGACAAGGGCATGGATCATTGTGATGACAAGTGTCATGGAGCATTGGGCTGAAAATGTTCATGGAGTATTGTGATGACAGGGGTCATGGGGCATTGTGATTACAGAGGTCTTGGAGCATTGTGATGACAAGAGTCCTGGATCATTGTGTTGTCAGGTGTCATGGAGTGTTGTGATGACTGTGGTCATGCAGCATTGTGATGATAATGGTCATGGAGCATTGTGATGAGAATGTCATGGAGCATAGGGCTAAAAATATTCATGGAGTATTGTGTTGACAGGTGTCATGGAGCATTGTGATGACAAGGGAATGGAGCATGGTGATGACAAGGTCCTGGAGCATTGTGATGAGATGACCATGGAGACTTGTGAGGACAAGTCTCATGGAGCATTCTGATGAAAAGGGGCATGGAGCATTGTGATTACAGGGGTCTTGGAGCATTGTGATGGAAAGGGCATGGATAATTGTGATGAAAAAGGCATGGAGCCTTGTCATGACAGGGTTCAAGGAACATACTGACAAGTGTCATGGAGCACTGTGATGACAGGGGTCATGAAGAATTGTGATAACAAGAGCATGGAGCATTGTGATGACAAGAGCATGGATCATTGTGATGACCAGGTCATGCAGTATTGTGAAGAGAAGTGTCAGGGAGCATTCTGATGACATATGCTGTGGCCTGCTCTGATGACAATGGCATGGAGCATTGTGATGCCAAGTGTCAAGCAGGATTCTGATGACAAATGTAATGGAGCATTGTGATGACAATGGCTTGGAGCATTGTGATGACAAGGGTCAAGGAGCATTGTGCTGACAATCGCATGGAGAATTGTGATGACAAATGTCATGGAGCATTCTGATGACAATCTTGTGGAGTATTTGGATGACAATGGCATGGAACATTGTGATGAAAACGGCATGGGGCATTGTTATGAAAGAGGCATGGAGCCTTTTCCTGACATGGTTCAAGGAACATTCTGATGACAAGTGTCAGGGAGCATTGTGATGAAAAGTGTATTGAGAATTGTGATGACAAAGGTCATGGAGCATTGCGATGAAAAGGGCATGGAATATTGTGATGACAGGCATCATGGAGCATTGTGATGACAAGTGTTATGGAACATGGTGATCAAAAGGTTTTGGAGCATTGTGATGACCGAGGTCATGGATCATTTTGATTTCAAGGAGCATGGAGCATTGTGATGACATGGGCATGAAGCAATGTGATCCCAAGTTTCATGGAGGATTGTGATGAGAAGCAAATAGAGCATTGTAATGACAAGGTCTTTTAGCATTTTGCTGACAAAGGCATGGAGCATTGAGATGACAGGTGTCATGGAGCACTGTGATGACAAGCGTCACAGAGCATTGTGAAAACAGTGGTCATGGAGCATAGGGATGACAAGGACATGGATCATTGTGATGACAAGGGTCATGGAACATTGGGCTGAAAATGTTCATGGAGTATTTTGATGACAGGTGTCATGGAGAAGTGTGATGACTAGGGAATGGAACATTGTGATGACAAGAGTCCCGAATCATTGTGTTGTCAGGTGTCATGGAGTGTTGTGATGACACTGGTCATGGAGCATTGTGACGATATTGGCCATGGAGCATTGTGATGAGAAGACCTTGGGTAATTGTGATATCGAGCATCATGGGGCACTGTAATGACAAGGGGCATGAAGCATTGTGAACACATGTGTCAGGGAGCATTGTGATGACAGGGGTAATGGAGCATTGTGATGACAAGGGCATGGAGCTTTGTGATGACATGTGCATGGAGCATTGCAATGTCAAGTGGATGGAGAATTGTGATGACAAGAGCATGTAACATTTTGATGAGAAGTGTCATGTAGCATTGTGATGACAAGGACGTGGAGAATTGTGATGACAAGGGACATGGAGCATTGTGATAACCAGGGCATGGTGCATTGTGATGACAAGGGTCATGGAGCATTATTATGAGAACGGCCATGGTGCATTCTGACATAAGATACCACTTATGAAGGGAATGTAAACATGGCTATATATGAAATAATTTAGGGAAGAGAACAGAGTATCAGATTTAGAAAACAATATAACGCTTGCTTAAGGGGAAAGAGAGGTGGGGAGATGCACAAAACATAAGATTGATATTAGCACAGGTACCGTTCCATAATCCAAAAACAGAAGAGACAAGCCCTACTCCTTCCTCAGTGAACGGAACTCAACATCCCTATTCCCCTCAGAGAAATATATCTGACTAGTAAGAAATTTAAAACCTATGTATTGATATGTCTCCGTAAGGGAACCAAGTGTGTCTAGAAAGACATAAACATGGCAGTGAGAATCAGCTCAAACCCACTATAAAAATGAATTTCAAAACAAAACCTAAAAACAGTAAAATTCTTACACAATACCTTCAGGGGTTCTGATGAAACCTGGAATGACCATATCTACAATGACAGCTGGATGTGGCATAAGGCTGGTCACTTGGGACTGAGAGGATTGGTGAGATTGGGTGAAAAAATGCAGACCCTTTAAAGCAATAATGCCTGCCACCCATTCCATGGTTCCCATCTCTCCAGGTAGAAGGGAATATCACTACAGTTATAACGTGTATGGGAACCTAGAGAATGGAAACCATCTGATGGTGAAAGGTTTCTAAAACTCTACTACTTTTTTCTCTCCTTGTGCTCCAGTTTGACATAACAACTGCTTTACTATCAATCTCCCAACTTGGAAAGTCAGCCCCTATATCCTCCTGGTACGCACAGTTGGCAAATTGTGCAGAGGATATAAGGGAAGAGAGAGAACCAATGAGAGAGTAGCTGTACGCATTTGGACAGCCACATGTCTCTGTAATTTTCCGTCACAAAGAGGAATTAACCAAAGTCTCCGCCTGCCCCCCAGAACCAGTATAAGTCCAGAAGCAAAACTGTTGATTTGCGGTCAGCTCACAAAAACGCGAGTTGAAAAATGGAGCTCAGGGCCACAGCAATTCACTAACCTGCAGAGTTATAAAGGACTACTCTCTTCGAAAAATCTGTTGAGGGAAAGCCACGAGGCGGAAGGGATAATGAGGCAGAATGGCATGAAATAGATTTCAAGAGGTACATTGGAATCGCCTTTAAACACAGGAAAAGCATTACAACTTCGAAAATTATGGAAATGGCCATAAAGGGCATATGGGTTTTCACGTGCATATATGCAGGAGAAAACGCATATGCCCTTTTTGGACAAGCAAGCAAGCGGGCAATGCAAATCTGCACTACAAAGAAGTATCACTTCCCACCGGTCAAAAGGGACATCCACAAAATGGGTAAAACCAGAAAGGCAAGACAGGCCCTGGAGAACAGGGAGCCTTGTTATGCTGATGGGCGGGATGTAAATTGCCAACTGCCTCTCTGGAGGAGTGCATTGTGTTCCCTAAAACAAGTAAACAACAGAGCTACAGAGCCAAGGGCACTTCGAGTCTAGGGAATATACCTTGGGAAAACTGAAAATAAATAAGACAGATCCACACCAAAATTCAGGCCTGCACTGCTTACAAAAACCTCAACTTGGGTACACATTAAATATCCCAGGAAAGACAAAAATGGTTCAAGAAATTGTGGTAATTACGTATGATGGAATATCCCTCAGCCATAAAATCAATGTCATAAGGCCAGTAGCAGCAAAATGAGTGGATTCAGGTATGATAATTCTAAGTGAAATAAGTCACACAGAAAAAGAAACTTATCATAAGATATTACTTATGAAGATCCTGTAAACATGGCTACACATGAACTGAGTTAGGAAAGAAAAGAGAGACTCACATTTAAAAAAAAAACGCTTATGCTTGCTTAAGGGGGAAAGAGAGGTGGGGTGATGCATAAAATCAGAGTTTGATATTAGTACAGGTACCGTTCAAAAAACCAAATACGAAATAGACAAAACCTACACCTTCCTCAGTGAAAGGGACTCAACACCCCATATTCACAACAGAGTAATATATCTTAAAAGTATGAATCTTAAAACCTATGTATTGATATGTCTCCATAAGGGAATCAAGTGTGTCTAGACTTGCATAAACATGACAGTGAGAATCAGCTCAAACCCACTATAAAAAGGAATTTAAAAAACAAAAAAAAAACAGGGAAATTTCTTTCAATTCCTTCAGGGTCTCTGATGAAACCTGGAATGACCCTATCTACAATGACAGCTGGATGTGGCATAAGGCTGGACACTTGGGACTGAGAGGATTGGTGAGATGGGGTGAGCAAACGCAGACCCTTTAAAGCAATAATGAGGGGCACCCATTCCATGGGTCCCAACTCTCCAGGTTGAAGGGAATATTACTACAGCTATTACATGTACGGGAAACCTAGAGAATGGACACACTGTGAATACGAAAGGTCTCTAAAACTCAACTAATAGTCCCTCTCCTGGTGCTCCGGTTTGACATTCCAACTGCTTTACTATCAATCTCCCAACTTGGAGAGACAGCCCCTTTAACCTCCTGGTTCTCACAGGTTGCCAATTTGGCAGAGGATGAAACGGAAGAGGAAGAACCAAAGAGAGAGTAGCTGTTAGGCATTTGGATGGGCATATATCAGTCTTATTTCCAGGGAGGAAGAAGAATTGACCAAAGTCTCAGCCACACACCGGGAACCAGTATATGTTCTGAACCAAAATATTTGACTTGCGTTCAGCTCAGAAAAAACGAGTTAAATATGGAGCTCAGGGGCACAGCAATTCAAAAACTGGCAGAGTAATAAAGGGCAACTATCGTCCAAAATTCTGTTGAGGGAAGGCAACGAGGCAAACTTGAAAGGGTGGCAGAATTGCAGGAAACAGATTTCAAGAGGTACGTAGGAATCGCCTTTAAAGCACTGGAAGAGGGGCACAACTTCGACAATGATGCACTTGGCTAAAAAGGGCGTTTGCATTTCCTCCTGAATATATTCAGGAGAAAACGCATACGCCCTTTTTGGCCAAGCAAGCAAGTGGGCAATGCAAATCTTCACAACAAAGAAGTATCACTTCCTACCGGTCAAAAGGGACATCCACAAAATGTGTAAAAACCAGAAAGGCAAGACAGGCCCTGGAGAACAGGGAGCCTTGTTATGCTGATGGGCGGGATGTAAATTGCCAACTGCCTCTCTGGAGGAGAGCATTGTGTTCCCTAAAACAAGTAAACAACAGAGCTACAGAGCCAAGGACACTTCCAGTCAAGGGAAAATACTTTGGGAAAACTGAAAATCAATAAGACAGAAACACGCCAAAATTTAGGGCTGCACTGCTTAAAAGAACCTCAACTTGGGTACACTTTAAATATTCCAGGAAATATAAAAATGGTTCAAAAAATTGTGGTACTTACGTATGATGGAATATCCCTCAACCATGAAATCAATGTCATAAGACCAGTAGCAGCAAAATGAGTGGATACAGGTATGATGATTCTAAGTGAAATAAGTCACACAGAAAAAGAAACGTATCATAAGATAGCACTTATGAAGATCCTGTATACATGGCTACACATGAACTGAGTTAGGAAAGAGAAGAGATTCTCACATTTAGAAAACACTCTTATGCCTGCTTAAGAGGGATGGAGAGGTGGGGTGATGCATAAAACCAGAGTTTGATATATGCACAGGTAGAGTTCCAAAAACCAAGTATGGAATAGACAAGACCTACACCTTCGTCAGGGAAAGGGACTCAAAACCCCATATTTCCCGCAGAGGAATATATCTGACTAGTAAGAATCTTAAAACCTATGTATTGATATGTCTCTTTCAGGGAATCAAGTGCGTCTAGACTGGTATAAACATGGCAGTGAGAATCAGCTCAAACACACTATAAAAAGGAATTTGAAAAACAAAAAACAGGGAAATTCTTTATAATTCCTTCAGGGTCTCTGATGAAACCTGGAATGACCCTATCTACAATGACAGCTGCATGTGGCATAAGGATGGACACATAGGACTGAGAGGATTGGTGAGATTGGGTGAGCAAATGCAGACCCTTTAAAGCAATAATGCATGGCACCCATTCCATGGGTCCCAACTCTCCAGGTTGAAGGGAATATTACTACAGCAATAACATGTATGGGAAACCTACTGAATGGACACACTGTGAATACGAATAGTCTCTAAAACTCAACGTATAGTCCCGCTCCTGGTGCTCCGGTTTGACTTTCCAACTGCTTTACTAACAATCTCCCAACCTGGAGAGACCGCACCTTTAAGCTCCTGTTTCGCACAGGTTGCCAATTTCGCAGAGGATGAATGGGAAGAGGGAGAACCAATGAGAGAGTAGCTGTTAGGCATTTGGACGAGCATATATCACTCTTATTTCCCGGGAGGAAGAAGAATTGACCAAAGTCTCAGCACCCCACCGGGAACCAGTATATGTCCTGAACCAAAATATTGGACTTTCGTACAGCTCAGAAAAAAACAGTTAAAAAACGGAGCTCAGGGGCACAGCAATTCACAAACTGGCAGAGTAATAAAGGACAACTATCGTACAAAAACCTGTTGAGCGAAGGCCACAAGGCGGACTTGAAAGCCAGGCAGAATAGCCGGAAACGGATTTCAAGAGGTACGTTGGAATCATCTTTAAAGCACAGGAAGAGGGGCACAACTTCGACAATGATGCACTTGGCCAAAAAGGGCTTATGCATTTTCTCCTGAGTATATTCAGGAGAAAACGCATAGAGTTTTTTGGCCAAGCAAGCAAGCGTTCATGCAAGTCTGCACTACAAAAAGTATCATTTCCCACCGGTCCACAGGAACATCGAAAAAATGGGTAAAAACCAGAAATTCAAGACAGGCCCTGGAGAACAGGGAGACTTGTTATGCTGATGGGCGGGATGTATATTGCCAACTGCCTCACTGGAGGAGTGCACTGTGTTCCCTAAAAGAAGTAAACAACAGAGCTACAGAGCCAAGGGCACTTCCAGTCTAGGGAATATACCTTGGGAAAACTGGAAATCAATAAGACAGAGCCACCCAAAAATTTAGGGCTGCACTGCTTACAAGAACGTCAACTTGGGTACACCTTAAATATCCCAGGAAATATAAAAATCGTTCAAAAAATTGTGGTACTTACATACGATGGAATATCCCTCAGACATGAATTCAATGTCATAAGACCAGTAGCAGCAAAATGAGTGGATTCAGGTACGATGATTCTAAGTGAAATAAGTCAAACAGAAAAAGAAACTTATCATAAGATATCACTTATGAAGATCCTGTAAACATGGCTACACATGAACTGAGTTAGGAAAGAGAACAGAGTCTCACATTTAGAAAACACTCTTATGCCTGCTTAAGGGGGAAGGAGAGGTGGGGTGATGCATAATACAGAGTTTGATATAAGCACAGGTACCATTCCAAAAACCAACTATGGAATAGAGAAGACCTACAACTTCCTCACTGAAAGGCACTCAAAACCCCATATTTCCAGCAGAGGAATATATCTGACTAGTAAGAATCTTAAAACCTATGTATTGATATGTCTCCGTAAGGGAATCAAGTGTTTCTAGACAGGCATAAACCTGGCAGTGAGAATCAGCTCAAACCAACTATAAAAAGGCATTTCAAAAACAAAACAAAAAAACAGGGAAATTCTTTACAATTCCTTCAGGGATTCTGATGAAACCTGGAATGACCCTATCTACAATGACAGCTGGATGTGGCATAAGGCTGGACACATGGGACTGAGAGGATTGGTGAGATTGGGTGAGCAAACGTAGACCCTTTAAAGCAATAATGCATGGCACCCATTCCATGGGTCCCAACTCTCCCGGTTGAAGGGAATATTACTACAGCTATAACATGTATGGGAAACCTAGAGAATGGAAACACTGTGAATACGAAAGGTTTCTAAATCTCAACGTATAGTCCCTCTCCTGGTGCTCAAGTTTGACATTCCAACTGCTTTACTATCAATCTCCCAACTTGGAGAGACAGCACCTTTAACATCCTGGTTTGCACAGGTTGCCAATTTGGCAAAGAATGAAAGGGAGGAGGGAGAAAAAATGAGAGAGTAGCTGTTATGCATTTGGACGGGCACATGTCACTCTAATTTCCCGGGAGGAAGAAGAATTGACCAAAGTCTCAGCCACCCACCGGGAACCAGTATAGGTCCTGAACCAAAATATTGGGCTTGCGTTCAGCTCAGAAAAAACGAGTTAAAAATGGAGCTCAGGGGCACAGCAATTCACAAACTGGCCGAGTAATAAAGGGCAACTATCGTCCAAAAATCTTTTGAGGGAAGGCAACGAGGCGGACTTGAAAGTGAGGCAGAATAGCAGGAATCAGATTTCAAGAGGTACGTAGGAACCGCCTGTAAAGCAAAGGAATAGGTGCACAACTTAGACAATGATGCACTTGGCCAAAAAGGACGTATGCGTTTTGTCCTGAATATATGCAGGAGAAAATGCATACGCTCTTTTTGGCCAAGCAAGCAAGCTGGCAATGCAAATCTGCACTACAAAGAAGTATCACTTCCCACTGGTCAAAAGGGACATCCACAAAATGGGTAAAAACCGGAAAGGCAAGACAGGCCCTGGAGAACAGGGAGCCGTGTTATGCTGATGGGCGGAATGTAAACTGCCAACTGCCTCTCTGGAGGAGTGCATTGTGTTCCCTAAAACAAGTAAACAACAGAGCTACAGACCCATGGGTACTTCCAGTTTAGGGAATATACCTTGGGAAAACTGAAAATCAATAAGACAGAGCCACCCCAAAATTTAGGGATGCACTGCTTACAAGAACCTCAACTTCGGTACACCTTAAATATCCCAGGAAATATAAAAATGGTTCAAAAAATCATGGTACTTACGTACGATGAAATATCCCTCAGCCATGAAATCAATGTCATAAGACCAGTAGCAGCAAAATGAGTGAATTCAGGTACGATAATTCTAAGTTAAATAAGTCACACAGAAAAAGAAACGTATCATAAGATATCACTTATGAAGATCCTGTAAACATGGCTACACATGAACTGAGTTAGGAAAGAGAACAGAGTCTCACATTTAGAAAACACTCTTATGCCTGCTTAAGGGGGAAGGAGAGGTTGGGTGATGCATAAAACCAGAGTTTGATATAAGCACAGGTACCGTTCCAAAAACCAACTATGGAATAGACAAGACCTACACCTTCCTCAGTGAAAGGGACTCAAAACCCCATATTTAGCGCAGAGGAATATATCTGATTAGTAAGAATCTTACAACCTATGTATTGATATGTCTCCATAAAAGAATCAAGTGTTTCTAGACTGGCATAAACATGGCAGCGAGAATTAGCTCAAACCCACTATAAAAAGGAATTTCAAAAACAAAACACAAAAACAGGGAAATTATTAATAATTCCTTCAGGGTATCTGATGAAACCTGGAATGACACTATCTACGACAGCTGGATGTGGCATAAGGCTGGACACATGGGACTGACAGGATTGGTGAGATTGGGTGAGCAAAAGCAGACCCTTTAAAGCAATAAAGCAAGGCACCCATTCCATGGGTCCCAACTCTCCAGGTTGAAGTTAATATTACTACAGCTATAACATGTACGGGAAACCTAGAGAATGGACACACAGTGAATACGAAAGGTTTCTAAAACTCAATGAATAGTCCCTCTCCTAGTGCTCCAGTTTCACTTTCTAACTGCTTTACTATAAATCTTCTAAATTGGAGAGACAGCACCTTTAACCTCCTGGTTCGCACAGGTTGCCAATTTGGCAAAGGATGAAAGGGAAGAGGGAGAACCAAAGAGAGAGTAGCTGTTAGGCATTTGGACGGGCACATGTCACTCTTATTTCCCGGGAGGAAGAAGAATTAACCAAAGTCTCAGCCACCCACCAGGAACCAGTATAGGTCCTACACCAAAATATGGGACTTGCGTTCAGCTCATGAAAAACGAGTTAAAAAATGGAGCTCAGGGGCACAGCAATTCACAAACTGGCAGAGTAATAAAGGACAACTATCATCCAAAAATCTGTTGAGGGAAGGCAACGAGGAGGACCTAAAAGCGAGGCAGAATAGCAGGAAACAGATTTCAAGAGGTACGTTGGAATCGCCTTTAAAGCCCAGGAAGAGGGGCAACACTTCGACAATGATGCACATGGCCAAAAATGGCTTATGCGTTTTCTGCTGAGTATATTCAGGATAAAACGCATACTCCCTTTTTGCCAAGCAAGCAAGCGGACAATGTAAGCCTGCACTATAAATAAGTGTCACTTCCCACCGGTCCAAAGGGACATCCACAAAAAAGGATATAAACCAGAAATTCAAGACAGGCCCTGGAGAACAGGGAGCCTTGTTATTCTGATGGGTGGGATGTAAATTACCAACTGCCTCTCTGGAGGAGTGCATTGTGTTCCCAAAAACAAGTAAACAACAGAGCTACAGTGCCCAGGACACTTCCAGTCTAGGGAATATACCTTGGGAAAACTGAAAATCAATAAGACAGAGCCACCCCGAAATTTAGGGTTGCACTGCTTACAAGAACGTCAACTTGGGTACACCTTAAATATCCCTGGAAATATAAAAATGGTTCAAAAAATTGTGGTACTTAGGTACAATGGAATATCCATCAGCCATGAAATCAATGTCATAAGACCAGTAGCAGCTAAATGAGTGGATTGAGGTACGATGATTCTAAGTGAAATAAGTCACACAGAAAAATAAACGTATCATAAGATATCACTTATGAAGATCCTGTAAACATGGCTACACATGTACTGAGTTAGGAAAGAGAACAGAGTCTCACATTTAGAAAACACTCTTATGCCTTCTTAAGGGGGAAGGAGAGGTGGGGAGATGCATAAACCCAGAGTTTGATATAAGCACAGGTACCGTTCCAAAAACCAACTATGGAATAGACAAGACCTAAACCTTCCTCAGTGAAAGGGACTCAAAACCACATATTTCCCGCAGAGGAATATATCCGACTAGTAAGAATCTTAAAACCTATGTATTGATATGTCTCCATAAGGGAATCAAGTGTTTCTAGACTGGCATAATCATGGCAGCGAGAATCAGCTCCAACACACTGTAAAAAGGAATTTCTAAAACAAAACAAAAAAACAGGGAAATTCTTTACAATTCCTTCAGGTTCTCTGATGAAACTTGGAATTACCCTATCTAGAACGACAGCTGGAGGTGGCATAAGGCTGGACACCTGGGACTGAGAGGATTGGTGAGATTCGTGAGCAAATGCAGACCCTTTAAAGCAATAATGCATGGCACCCATTCCATGGGTCCCAACTCTACAGGTTGTAGGGAATATTACTACAGCTATAACCTGTATGGGAAACCTAGAGAATGGAAACACTGTGAATACGAAATGTCTCTAAAGCTCAACGAATAGTCCCTCTCCTGGAGATCCAGTTTCACTTTCCAACTGCTTTACTATCAATCTCCCAACCTGGAGAGACAGCACCTTTAACCTCCTGTTTCGCACAGGTTGCCAATTTGGCAAAGGATGAAACGGAAGAGGGAGAACCATATAGAGAGTAGCTGTTAGGCATTTGGACGGGCACATGTCACTCTTATTTCCTGGGAGGAAGAAGAATTAACCAAAGACTCAGCCAACCACTGGGAACCAGTATAGGTCCTGAACCGAAATATGGGACTGGCGTTAAGCTCACAAAAAAGGAGTTAAAAAAAGGAGCTATAGGGCAGAGCAATTCACCAACTGGCAGAGTAATAAAGGACAACTGTCATCCAAAAATCTGTTGAGGAAAGGCAACGAGGCGGAATTGAAAGTGAGGCAGAATAGCAGGAAACGGATTTCAAGAGGTACGTTGGAATCGCCTTTAAAGCACAGGAAGAGGGGCACAACTTCGACAATGATGCACTTTTCCAAAAAGGGCATATGCGTTTTTTCCTGAGTATATTCAGGAGAAAACACATACGTTCTTTTTGGCCAAGCAAGCAAGCGGACAATGTAAGTCTGCACTACAAAGAAGTATAACTTCCCACCTGTCCAAAGGGACATCCACAAAAAGGGTAAAAACCAGAAATTCAAGACAGGCCCTGGAGAACAGGGAGCATTGTTATGCTGATGGGCGGGATGTAAATTGCCAACTGCCTCTCTGGAGGGGTGCATTGTGTTCCCTAAAACAAGTAAACAACAGAGCTACAGAGCCAAGGACACATACAGTCTAGGGAATATACATTGGGAAAACTGAAAATCAATAAGACAGAGCCACTGCAAAATTTAGGAATGCACTGCTTACAAGAACCTCAACTTGGGTACACATTAAATATCGCAGGAAATATAAAAATGGTTCAAAAAATTGTGGTACTTACGTACGATAGAATATGCCTCAGCCATGAAATCAATGTCATAAGACCAGTAGCAGCAAAATGAGTGGATTCAGGTATGATGATTCCAAGTGAAATAAGTCACACAGAAAAAGAAACGTATCATAAGATATCACTTATGAAGATCCTGTAAACATGGCTACACATGAACTGAGTTAGGAAAGAGAAAAGAGTCTCACATTTAGAAAACACTCTTATGCCTGCTTAAGGGGGAAGGAGAGGTGGGGTGATGCATAAAACCAGAGTTTGATATAAGCACAGGTACTGTTCCAAAAACCAATATGGAATAGACAAGACCTACACCTTCCCCAGTGAAAGGCACTCAAAACCCCATATTTCCCGCAGAGGAATATATCTGAGTATTAAGAATCTTAAAACCTACGTATTGATATGTCTCCGTTAGGAAATCAAGTGTGTCTAGACTGGCCTAAGGATGGCAGCGAGAATCAGCTCAAACACACTATAAAAATGAATTTCAAAAACCAAACAGAGAAACAGCGGAATTCTTTACAATTCCTTCAGGGTCTCTGATGAAACTTGGAATGACCCTATCTAGAACGACAGCTGGAGGTGGCATAAGGCAGGACACATGGGACTGAGAGGATTGGTGAGATTCGTGAGCAAATGCAGACCCTTTAAAGCAATAATGCATGGCACCCATTCCATGGGTCCCAACTCTCCAGGTTGTAGGGAATATTACTACAGCTATAACATGTATGGGATACCTAGAGAATGGACACACTGTGAATATGAAAGGTTTCTAAATCTGAACGAATAGTCCCTCTCCTGGTGCTCCAGTTTGACTTTCTAACAGCTTTACTATCAATCTCCCAACTTGGAGAGACAGAACCTTTAACCTCCTGGTTCGCACAGGTTGCCAATTTGGCAAAGGATGAAAGGGAAGAGGGAGTACCAATGAGAGAGTAGCTGTTAGGCATTTGGACGGGCACGTTTCACTCTTATTTCCCGGGAGGAAGAAGAATTAACTAAAGTCTCAGCCACCCACCGGGAACCAGTATAGGTCCTAAACCAAAATATGGGACTTGCGTTCAGCTCACAAAAAACGAGTTAAAAAATGGAGCTATAGCGCAGAGCAATTCACAAACTGGCAGAGTAATAAAGGACAACTATCATCCAAAAATCTGTTGAGGGAAGGCAATGAGGCGGACCTAAAAGCGAGGCAGAATAGCAGGAAACAGATTTCAAGAGGTACGTTGGAATCGCCTTTAAAGCCCAGGAAGAGGGGCAACACTTCGACAATGATGCACATGGCCAAAAATGGCTTATGCGTTTTCTGCTGAGTATATTCAGGATAAAACGCATACTCCCTTTTTGCCAAGCAAGCAAGCGGACAATGTAAGCCTGCACTATAAATAAGTGTCACTTCCCACCGGTCCAAAGGGACATCCACAAAAAAGGATATAAACCAGAAATTCAAGACAGGCCCTGGAGAACAGGGAGCCTTGTTATTCTGATGGGTGGGATGTAAATTACCAACTGCCTCTCTGGAGGAGTGCATTGTGTTCCCAAAAACAAGTAAACAACAGAGCTACAGTGCCCAGGACACTTCCAGTCTAGGGAATATACCTTGGGAAAACTGAAAATCAATAAGACAGAGCCACCCCGAAATTTAGGGTTGCACTGCTTACAAGAACGTCAACTTGGGTACACCTTAAATATCCCTGGAAATATAAAAATGGTTCAAAAAATTGTGGTACTTAGGTACAATGGAATATCCATCAGCCATGAAATCAATGTCATAAGACCAGTAGCAGCTAAATGAGTGGATTGAGGTACGATGATTCTAAGTGAAATAAGTCACACAGAAAAATAAACGTATCATAAGATATCACTTATGAAGATCCTGTAAACATGGCTACACATGTACTGAGTTAGGAAAGAGAACAGAGTCTCACATTTAGAAAACACTCTTATGCCTTCTTAAGGGGGAAGGAGAGGTGGGGAGATGCATAAACCCAGAGTTTGATATAAGCACAGGTACCGTTCCAAAAACCAACTATGGAATAGACAAGACCTAAACCTTCCTCAGTGAAAGGGACTCAAAACCACATATTTCCCGCAGAGGAATATATCCGACTAGTAAGAATCTTAAAACCTATGTATTGATATGTCTCCATAAGGGAATCAAGTGTTTCTAGACTGGCATAATCATGGCAGCGAGAATCAGCTCCAACACACTGTAAAAAGGAATTTCTAAAACAAAACAAAAAAACAGGGAAATTCTTTACAATTCCTTCAGGTTCTCTGATGAAACTTGGAATTACCCTATCTAGAACGACAGCTGGAGGTGGCATAAGGCTGGACACCTGGGACTGAGAGGATTGGTGAGATTCGTGAGCAAATGCAGACCCTTTAAAGCAATAATGCATGGCACCCATTCCATGGGTCCCAACTCTACAGGTTGTAGGGAATATTACTACAGCTATAACCTGTATGGGAAACCTAGAGAATGGAAACACTGTGAATACGAAATGTCTCTAAAGCTCAACGAATAGTCCCTCTCCTGGAGATCCAGTTTCACTTTCCAACTGCTTTACTATCAATCTCCCAACCTGGAGAGACAGCACCTTTAACCTCCTGTTTCGCACAGGTTGCCAATTTGGCAAAGGATGAAACGGAAGAGGGAGAACCATATAGAGAGTAGCTGTTAGGCATTTGGACGGGCACATGTCACTCTTATTTCCTGGGAGGAAGAAGAATTAACCAAAGACTCAGCCAACCACTGGGAACCAGTATAGGTCCTGAACCGAAATATGGGACTGGCGTTAAGCTCACAAAAAAGGAGTTAAAAAAAGGAGCTATAGGGCAGAGCAATTCACCAACTGGCAGAGTAATAAAGGACAACTGTCATCCAAAAATCTGTTGAGGAAAGGCAACGAGGCGGAATTGAAAGTGAGGCAGAATAGCAGGAAACGGATTTCAAGAGGTACGTTGGAATCGCCTTTAAAGCACAGGAAGAGGGGCACAACTTCGACAATGATGCACTTTTCCAAAAAGGGCATATGCGTTTTTTCCTGAGTATATTCAGGAGAAAACACATACGTTCTTTTTGGCCAAGCAAGCAAGCGGACAATGTAAGTCTGCACTACAAAGAAGTATAACTTCCCACCTGTCCAAAGGGACATCCACAAAAAGGGTAAAAACCAGAAATTCAAGACAGGCCCTGGAGAACAGGGAGCATTGTTATGCTGATGGGCGGGATGTAAATTGCCAACTGCCTCTCTGGAGGGGTGCATTGTGTTCCCTAAAACAAGTAAACAACAGAGCTACAGAGCCAAGGACACATACAGTCTAGGGAATATACATTGGGAAAACTGAAAATCAATAAGACAGAGCCACTGCAAAATTTAGGAATGCACTGCTTACAAGAACCTCAACTTGGGTACACATTAAATATCGCAGGAAATATAAAAATGGTTCAAAAAATTGTGGTACTTACGTACGATAGAATATGCCTCAGCCATGAAATCAATGTCATAAGACCAGTAGCAGCAAAATGAGTGGATTCAGGTATGATGATTCCAAGTGAAATAAGTCACACAGAAAAAGAAACGTATCATAAGATATCACTTATGAAGATCCTGTAAACATGGCTACACATGAACTGAGTTAGGAAAGAGAAAAGAGTCTCACATTTAGAAAACACTCTTATGCCTGCTTAAGGGGGAAGGAGAGGTGGGGTGATGCATAAAACCAGAGTTTGATATAAGCACAGGTACTGTTCCAAAAACCAATATGGAATAGACAAGACCTACACCTTCCCCAGTGAAAGGCACTCAAAACCCCATATTTCCCGCAGAGGAATATATCTGAGTATTAAGAATCTTAAAACCTACGTATTGATATGTCTCCGTTAGGAAATCAAGTGTGTCTAGACTGGCCTAAGGATGGCAGCGAGAATCAGCTCAAACACACTATAAAAATGAATTTCAAAAACCAAACAGAGAAACAGCGGAATTCTTTACAATTCCTTCAGGGTCTCTGATGAAACTTGGAATGACCCTATCTAGAACGACAGCTGGAGGTGGCATAAGGCAGGACACATGGGACTGAGAGGATTGGTGAGATTCGTGAGCAAATGCAGACCCTTTAAAGCAATAATGCATGGCACCCATTCCATGGGTCCCAACTCTCCAGGTTGTAGGGAATATTACTACAGCTATAACATGTATGGGATACCTAGAGAATGGACACACTGTGAATATGAAAGGTTTCTAAATCTGAACGAATAGTCCCTCTCCTGGTGCTCCAGTTTGACTTTCTAACAGCTTTACTATCAATCTCCCAACTTGGAGAGACAGAACCTTTAACCTCCTGGTTCGCACAGGTTGCCAATTTGGCAAAGGATGAAAGGGAAGAGGGAGTACCAATGAGAGAGTAGCTGTTAGGCATTTGGACGGGCACGTTTCACTCTTATTTCCCGGGAGGAAGAAGAATTAACTAAAGTCTCAGCCACCCACCGGGAACCAGTATAGGTCCTAAACCAAAATATGGGACTTGCGTTCAGCTCACAAAAAACGAGTTAAAAAATGGAGCTATAGCGCAGAGCAATTCACAAACTGGCAGAGTAATAAAGGACAACTATCATCCAAAAATCTGTTGAGGGAAGGCAATGAGGCGGACTTGAAAGCGAGGCAGAATAGCAGGAAACAGATTTCAAGAGGTACGTTGGAATCGCCTTTAAAGCACAGGAAGAGGGGCACAACTTCGACAATGATGCACTTGGCCAAAGAGGGCGTATGCGTTTTCTCCTGAGTATATTCAGGAGAAAACGCATATGCCCTTTTTGGCCAAGCAAGCAAGCGGACAATGTAAGTCTGCACTACAAAGAATTATCACTTCCCACCGGTCCAAATGGACATCCACAATAAGGGTAAAAACCAGAAATTCAAGACAGACCCTGCAGAACAGGGAGCCTTGTTATGCTGATGGGAGGGATGTGAATTGCCAACTGCCTCTCTGGAGGAGTGCATTGTGTTCCCTAAAACAAGTAATCAAAAGATCTACAGAGCCAAGGACACTTCCAGTCTTGGGAATATACCTTGGGAAACTAACAATCAATAAGACAGAGCCACCCCCAAATTTAGGGCTGCACTGTTTACAACAACCTCAACTTGGGTACACCTTAAATATCCCAGGAAATATAAAAATGGTTCAAAAAATTGTGGTACTTATGTACGATGGAATATCCCTCAGCCATGAAATCAATGTCATAAGACCAGTACCAGCAAAATGAGTGGATTCAGGTACAATGATTCTAAGTGAAATAAGTCACACAGAAAAAGAAGCTTATCATAAGATATCACTTATGAAGATCCTGTAAACATGGCTACACATGAACTGAGTTAGGAAAGAGAACACAGTCTCACATTTAGAAAACACTCTTATGCCTGCTTAAGGGGGAAGGAGAGGTGGGGTGATGCATAAAACCAGAGTTTGATATAAGCACAGGTACCGTTCCAAAAACCAACTATGGAATAGACAAGACCTACACCTTCCTCAGTGAAAGGGACTCAAAACCCCATATTTAGCGCAGAGGAATATATCTGACTAGTAAGAATCTTAAAACCTATGTATTGATATGTCTCTGTAAGGGAATCAAGTGTGTCTAGACTGGCATAAACATGGCAGTGAGGATCAGCACAAACCCACTATTAAAAGGAATTTCAAAAACAAAACAACAAAACAGGGAAATTCTTTACAATTCCTTCAGGGTCTCTGATGAAACGTGGAATGACCCTGTCTACAATGACAGCTGGATGTGGCATAAGGCTGGACACTTGGGACTGAGAGGATTGGTGAGATTGGGTGAGCAAATGCAGAGCCTTTAAAGCAATAATGCATGGCACCCATTCCATGGGTCCCAACTCTCCAGGTTGAAGGGAATATTACTACAGATATAACATGTACGGGAAAACTAGAAAATGGACACGGTGAATACGAAAGGTTTCTAAAACTCAACGAATAGTCCCTCTCCTTATGCTCCGGGTTTACTTTCCAACTGCTTTACTATCAATCTCCCAAATTGGAGAGACAGCCCCTTTAACCTCCTGGTTCGCACAGGTTGCCAATTTGGCAGAGGATCAAAGGGAAGAGGGAGAACAAATGAGAGAGTAGCTGTTAGGCATTTGGACAGGCACATGTCACTCTAATTGCCCGGCAGGAAGAATAATTATCCAAAGTCTCAGGCACTCAACTGGATCCAGTATAGGCCCTGAACCAAAAATTTGGAATTGCTTTCAGCTCACAAAAAACGAGTTGAAAAATGGAGCTCAGGGGCAGAGCAATTCACAAACTGGCAGAGTAATAAAGGCCAACTATGTTCCAGAAATCTGTTGAGGGAAGGCAATGAAGCGAACCCGAAAGTCAGGCCGAATAGCAGGAAACAGATTTCAAGAGGTACGTTGGAATCGTCTATAAAGCAGAGGAAGAGTGGCACAACTTCGACAATGATGCACTTGGCTAAAAAGGGCGTTTGCATTTCCTCCTGAATATATTCAGGAGAAAACGCATACGCCCTTTTTGGCCAAGCAAGCAAGTGGGCAATGCAAATCTTCACAACAAAGAAGTATCACTTCCTACCGGTCAAAAGGGACATCCACAAAATGTGTAAAAACCAGAAAGGCAAGACAGGCCCTGGAGAACAGGGAGCCTTGTTATGCTGATGGGCGGGATGTAAATTGCCAACTGCCTCTCTGGAGGAGAGCATTGTGTTCCCTAAAACAAGTAAACAACAGAGCTACAGAGCCAAGGACACTTCCAGTCAAGGGAAAATACTTTGGGAAAACTGAAAATCAATAAGACAGAAACACGCCAAAATTTAGGGCTGCACTGCTTAAAAGAACCTCAACTTGGGTACACTTTAAATATTCCAGGAAATATAAAAATGGTTCAAAAAATTGTGGTACTTACGTATGATGGAATATCCCTCAACCATGAAATCAATGTCATAAGACCAGTAGCAGCAAAATGAGTGGATACAGGTATGATGATTCTAAGTGAAATAAGTCACACAGAAAAAGAAACGTATCATAAGATAGCACTTATGAAGATCCTGTATACATGGCTACACATGAACTGAGTTAGGAAAGAGAAGAGATTCTCACATTTAGAAAACACTCTTATGCCTGCTTAAGAGGGATGGAGAGGTGGGGTGATGCATAAAACCAGAGTTTGATATATGCACAGGTAGAGTTCCAAAAACCAAGTATGGAATAGACAAGACCTACACCTTCGTCAGGGAAAGGGACTCAAAACCCCATATTTCCCGCAGAGGAATATATCTGACTAGTAAGAATCTTAAAACCTATGTATTGATATGTCTCTTTCAGGGAATCAAGTGCGTCTAGACTGGTATAAACATGGCAGTGAGAATCAGCTCAAACACACTATAAAAAGGAATTTGAAAAACAAAAAACAGGGAAATTCTTTATAATTCCTTCAGGGTCTCTGATGAAACCTGGAATGACCCTATCTACAATGACAGCTGCATGTGGCATAAGGATGGACACATAGGACTGAGAGGATTGGTGAGATTGGGTGAGCAAATGCAGACCCTTTAAAGCAATAATGCATGGCACCCATTCCATGGGTCCCAACTCTCCAGGTTGAAGGGAATATTACTACAGCAATAACATGTATGGGAAACCTACTGAATGGACACACTGTGAATACGAATAGTCTCTAAAACTCAACGTATAGTCCCGCTCCTGGTGCTCCGGTTTGACTTTCCAACTGCTTTACTAACAATCTCCCAACCTGGAGAGACCGCACCTTTAAGCTCCTGTTTCGCACAGGTTGCCAATTTCGCAGAGGATGAATGGGAAGAGGGAGAACCAATGAGAGAGTAGCTGTTAGGCATTTGGACGAGCATATATCACTCTTATTTCCCGGGAGGAAGAAGAATTGACCAAAGTCTCAGCACCCCACCGGGAACCAGTATATGTCCTGAACCAAAATATTGGACTTTCGTACAGCTCAGAAAAAAACAGTTAAAAAACGGAGCTCAGGGGCACAGCAATTCACAAACTGGCAGAGTAATAAAGGACAACTATCGTACAAAAACCTGTTGAGCGAAGGCCACAAGGCGGACTTGAAAGCCAGGCAGAATAGCCGGAAACGGATTTCAAGAGGTACGTTGGAATCATCTTTAAAGCACAGGAAGAGGGGCACAACTTCGACAATGATGCACTTGGCCAAAAAGGGCTTATGCATTTTCTCCTGAGTATATTCAGGAGAAAACGCATAGAGTTTTTTGGCCAAGCAAGCAAGCGTTCATGCAAGTCTGCACTACAAAAAGTATCATTTCCCACCGGTCCACAGGAACATCGAAAAAATGGGTAAAAACCAGAAATTCAAGACAGGCCCTGGAGAACAGGGAGACTTGTTATGCTGATGGGCGGGATGTATATTGCCAACTGCCTCACTGGAGGAGTGCACTGTGTTCCCTAAAAGAAGTAAACAACAGAGCTACAGAGCCAAGGGCACTTCCAGTCTAGGGAATATACCTTGGGAAAACTGGAAATCAATAAGACAGAGCCACCCAAAAATTTAGGGCTGCACTGCTTACAAGAACGTCAACTTGGGTACACCTTAAATATCCCAGGAAATATAAAAATCGTTCAAAAAATTGTGGTACTTACATACGATGGAATATCCCTCAGACATGAATTCAATGTCATAAGACCAGTAGCAGCAAAATGAGTGGATTCAGGTACGATGATTCTAAGTGAAATAAGTCAAACAGAAAAAGAAACTTATCATAAGATATCACTTATGAAGATCCTGTAAACATGGCTACACATGAACTGAGTTAGGAAAGAGAACAGAGTCTCACATTTAGAAAACACTCTTATGCCTGCTTAAGGGGGAAGGAGAGGTGGGGTGATGCATAATACAGAGTTTGATATAAGCACAGGTACCATTCCAAAAACCAACTATGGAATAGAGAAGACCTACAACTTCCTCACTGAAAGGCACTCAAAACCCCATATTTCCAGCAGAGGAATATATCTGACTAGTAAGAATCTTAAAACCTATGTATTGATATGTCTCCGTAAGGGAATCAAGTGTTTCTAGACAGGCATAAACCTGGCAGTGAGAATCAGCTCAAACCAACTATAAAAAGGCATTTCAAAAACAAAACAAAAAAACAGGGAAATTCTTTACAATTCCTTCAGGGATTCTGATGAAACCTGGAATGACCCTATCTACAATGACAGCTGGATGTGGCATAAGGCTGGACACATGGGACTGAGAGGATTGGTGAGATTGGGTGAGCAAACGTAGACCCTTTAAAGCAATAATGCATGGCACCCATTCCATGGGTCCCAACTCTCCAGGTTGAAGGGAATATTACTACAGCTATAACATGTATGGGAAACCTAGAGAATGGAAACACTGTGAATACGAAAGGTTTCTAAATCTCAACGTATAGTCCCTCTCCTGGTGCTCAAGTTTGACATTCCAACTGCTTTACTATCAATCTCCCAACTTGGAGAGACAGCACCTTTAACATCCTGGTTTGCACAGGTTGCCAATTTGGCAAAGAATGAAAGGGAGGAGGGAGAAAAAATGAGAGAGTAGCTGTTATGCATTTGGACGGGCACATGTCACTCTAATTTCCCGGGAGGAAGAAGAATTGACCAAAGTCTCAGCCACCCACCGGGAACCAGTATAGGTCCTGAACCAAAATATTGGGCTTGCGTTCAGCTCAGAAAAAACGAGTTAAAAATGGAGCTCAGGGGCACAGCAATTCACAAACTGGCCGAGTAATAAAGGGCAACTATCGTCCAAAAATCTTTTGAGGGAAGGCAACGAGGCGGACTTGAAAGTGAGGCAGAATAGCAGGAATCAGATTTCAAGAGGTACGTAGGAACCGCCTGTAAAGCAAAGGAATAGGTGCACAACTTAGACAATGATGCACTTGGCCAAAAAGGACGTATGCGTTTTGTCCTGAATATATGCAGGAGAAAATGCATACGCTCTTTTTGGCCAAGCAAGCAAGCTGGCAATGCAAATCTGCACTACAAAGAAGTATCACTTCCCACTGGTCAAAAGGGACATCCACAAAATGGGTAAAAACCGGAAAGGCAAGACAGGCCCTGGAGAACAGGGAGCCGTGTTATGCTGATGGGCGGAATGTAAACTGCCAACTGCCTCTCTGGAGGAGTGCATTGTGTTCCCTAAAACAAGTAAACAACAGAGCTACAGACCCATGGGTACTTCCAGTTTAGGGAATATACCTTGGGAAAACTGAAAATCAATAAGACAGAGCCACCCCAAAATTTAGGGATGCACTGCTTACAAGAACCTCAACTTCGGTACACCTTAAATATCCCAGGAAATATAAAAATGGTTCAAAAAATCATGGTACTTACGTACGATGAAATATCCCTCAGCCATGAAATCAATGTCATAAGACCAGTAGCAGCAAAATGAGTGAATTCAGGTACGATAATTCTAAGTGAAATAAGTCACACAGAAAAAGAAACTTATCATAAGATATTACTTATGAAGATCCTGTAAACATGGCTACACATGAACTGAGTTAGGAAAGAAAAGAGAGACTCACATTTAAAAAAAAAAAAACGCTTATGCTTGCTTAAGGGGGAAAGAGAGGTGGGGTGATGCATAAAATCAGAGTTTGATATTAGTACAGGTACCGTTCAAAAAACCAAATACGAAATAGACAAAACCTACACCTTCCTCAGTGAAAGGGACTCAACACCCCATATTCACAACAGAGTAATATATCTTAAAAGTATGAATCTTAAAACCTATGTATTGATATGTCTCCGTAAGGGAACCAAGTGTGTCTAGAAAGACATAAACATGGCAGTGAGAATCAGCTCAAACCCACTATAAAAATGAATTTCAAAACAGAACCTAAAAACAGTAAAATTCTTACACAATACCTTCAGGGGTTCTGATGAAACCTGGAATGACCATATCTACAATGACAGCTGGATGTGGCATAAGGCTGGTCACTTGGGACTGAGAGGATTGGTGAGATTGGGTGAAAAAATGCAGACCCTTTAAAGCAATAATGCCTGCCACCCATTCCATGGTTCCCATCTCTCCAGGTAGAAGGGAATATCACTACAGTTATAACGTGTATGGGAACCTAGAGAATGGAAACCATCTGATGGTGAAAGGTTTCTAAAACTCTACTACTTTTTTCTCTCCTTGTGCTCCAGTTTGACATAACAACTGCTTTACTATCAATCTCCCAACTTGGAAAGTCAGCCCCTATATCCTCCTGGTACGCACAGTTGGCAAATTGTGCAGAGGATATAAGGGAAGAGAGAGAACCAATGAGAGAGTAGCTGTACGCATTTGGACAGCCACATGTCTCTGTAATTTTCCGTCACAAAGAGGAATTAACCAAAGTCTCCGCCTGCCCCCCAGAACCAGTATAAGTCCAGAAGCAAAACTGTTGATTTGCGGTCAGCTCACAAAAACGCGAGTTGAAAAATGGAGCTCAGGGCCACAGCAATTCACTAACCTGCAGAGTTATAAAGGACTACTCTCTTCGAAAAATCTGTTGAGGGAAAGCCACGAGGCGGAAGGGATAATGAGGCAGAATGGCATGAAATAGATTTCAAGAGGTACATTGGAATCGCCTTTAAACACAGGAAAAGCATTACAACTTCGAAAATTATGGAAATGGCCATAAAGGGCATATGGGTTTTCACGTGCATATATGCAGGAGAAAACGCATACGCCCTTTTTGGTCAAGCAAGCAAGCGGGCAATGCAAATCTGCACTACAAAGAAGTATCTCTTCCCACCGGTCAAAAGGGACATCCACAAAATGGGTAAAAACCAGAAAGGCAAGACAGGCCTTGGAGAACAGGGAGCCTTGTTATGCTGATGGGCGGGATGTAAGTTGTCAACTGCCTCTCTGGAGGAGTGCATTGTGTTCCCTAAAACAAGTAAACAACAGAGCTACAGAGCCAAGGGCACTTCCAGTCTAGGGAATATACCTTGGGAAAACTGAAAACCAATATGACAGAGCCACCCCAAATTTTAGGGCTGCACTGCTTACAAGAACCTCAACTTGGGTACACCTTAAGTATCCCAGGAAAGATAAAAATGGTTCAAAAAATTGTGATACCCTCGTATGATGGAATATCCCTCAGCAATGAAATCAATGTCATAAGACCAGTAGCAGCAAAATGAGTGGATTCAGGTACGATGATTCTAAGTGAAATAAGTCACACAGAAAAAGAATCGTATCATAAGATATCACTTATGAAGATCCTGTAAACGTGGCTACACATGAACTGAGTTAGGAAAGAGAAGAGAGTCTCATATTTAGAAAACACTCTTATGCCTGCTTAACGGGGAAGGAGAGGTGGGGTGATGCATAAAACCAGAGATTGATATAAGCACAGGTTCCTTTCCCAAAACCAACAATGGAATAGACAAGACCTACACCATTCTCAGTGAAACGGACTCAAAACACCATATCTCCCGCAGAGGAATATATCTGACTATTAAGAATCTTAAAACCTGTGTATTGACATGTCTCCATAAGGCAATCAAGTGTGTCTAGACTGGCATAATCATGGCAGCGAGAATCAGCTCAAACCCACTATAAAAAGAATTTCAAAAACAAACCAAAAAAAAAACAGGGAAATTCTTTACAATTCCTTCAGGGTCTCTGATGAAACCTGGGATGACCCTGTCTACAACGACAGCTGGATGTGGCATAAGGCTGGACGCATGGGACTGAGAGGATTGGTGAGATTGCGTGAGCAAATGCAGACTCTTTAAAGCAATAATGCATGGCACCCTTTCCATGGGTCCCAACTCTCCAGGTTGAAGGGAATATTACTACAGCTATAACGTGTATGGGAATCCTAGAGAATGGACACACTGTGAATACAAAATGTTTCTAAAACTCAATGAATAGTCCCTCTCCTGGTGGTCCAATTTGACTTTCCAACTGCTTTACTATCAATCTCCCAACTTGGAGAGACAGCACCTTTAACCTCCTGGTTTGCACAGGTTGCCAATTTGGCATAGGATGAAAGGGAAGAGGGAGAACCAATGAGAGAGTAGCTGTTAGGCTTTTGGATGGGCACATGTCACTCTTATTTCCCCGGAGAAAGAAGAATTAACCAAAGTCTCAGCCAACCACCGGGAACCAGTATAGGTCCTGAACCAAAATATGGGACTTGCGTTCAGCTCACAAAAAACGCGTTACAAAATGGAGCTCAGAGGCACAGCAATTCACAAACTGGCAGAGTAATAAAGGGCAACTATCATCCAAAAATCTGTTGAGGGAAGGCATCGAGGCGAACTTTAATGGGAGGCAGAAGAGCAGGAAACACATTTCACGAGGTACTTTCGAATCACCTTTAAATCACAGGAATAGGGGCACAACTTCGACAATGATGCACTTGGCCAAAAAGGGCGTATGCGTTTTCTCCAGAATATATTCAGGAGAAAACGCATACACCCTTTTTGGCAAAGCAAGCAAGAGGGCAATGCAAAACTGCACTACAAAGAAGTACCACTTCCCACGAGTCAAAAGGGATATCCACAAAATGGGTAAAAACCAGAAAGGCAAGACAGGCCCTGGAGAACAAGGAGCCTTGTTATGCTGATGGCCGGGATGTAAGTTTTCAACTGCCTCTCTGGAGGAGTGCATTGTATTCCCTAAAACAAGTAAACAACAGAGCTACAGAGCCAAGGGCACTTCGAGTCTAGGGAATATACCTTGGAAAACTGAAAATCAATAAGACAGAGCCACCCCAAAATTTAGGAATGCACTGCTTACAAGAACCTCAACTTGGGTACACCTTAAGTATTCCAGGAAAGATAAAAATGGTTCAAAAAATTGTGGTACTTACGTACGATGGAATATCCCTCAGCCATGAAATCAATGTCATAAGACCAGTAGCAGCAAAATGAGTGGATTCAGGTATGATGATTCTAAGTGAAATAAGTCACACAGAAAAAGAAACTTATCATAAGGTATCACTTATGAAGATCCTGTAAACATGGCTACACATGAACTGAGTTAGGAAAGAGAACAGAGTCTCACATTTAGAAAACACTCTTATGCCTGCTTAAGGGGGAAGGAGAGGTGGGGTGATGCATAAAACCAGAGTATGATATAAGCACAGTTACCGTTCCAAAAACCAACTATGGAATAGACAAGACCTACACCTTCCTCAGTGAAAGGGACTCAAAATCCCATATTTCCCACAGAGGAATATATCTGACTATTAAGAATCTTAAAACCTGTGTATTGATATGTCTCCATAAGGAAAAGAAGTGTGTCTAGACTGGCATAATCATGGCAGCGAGAATCAGCTCAAACCCACTATAAAAAGGAATTTCAAAAACAAACAAAAAAAAACAGGGAAATTATTTACAATTCTTTCAGGGTCCCTGATGAAACCTGGAATGACACTATCTACGACAGCTGGATGTGGCATAAGGCTGGACACATGGGACTGAGAGGATTGGTGAGATTGGGTGAGCAAATGCAGACCCTTTAAAGCAATAATGCCTGGCACCCATTCCATGGGTCCCAACTCTCCAGGTTGAAGGGAATATTACTACAGCTATAACATGTATGGGAAACCTAGAGAATGACACACTGTGAATACAAAAGGTTTCTAAATCTCAATGAATAGTCCCTCTCATGGTGCTCCAATTTGACTTTCCAACTGCTTTACTATCAATCTCCCAAATTGGAGAGACAGCACCTTTAACCTCCTGGTTCGCACAGGTTGCCAATTTGGCATAGGATGAAAGGGAAGAGGGAGAACCAATGAGAGAGTAGCTGTTAGGCATTTGGATGGGCACATGTCACTCTTATTTCTCGGTTGGAAGAAGAATTAACCAAAGTCTCCGCCAACCACCAGGAACCAGTATAGGTCCTGAACCAAAATATTGTACTTGCGTTCAGCTCACAAAAAACGAGTTACAAAATGGAGCTGAGGGGCACAGCAATTCACAAACTGTCAGAGTAATAAATGGCAACTATCGTCCAAAAATCTGTTGAGGTAAGGCAACGAGGAGGACTTATAAGCGAGGCAGAATAGCAGGAAACAGATTTCAAGAGGTACGTTGGAATCACCTTTAATGCACAGGAATAGGGGCACAACTTCGACAATGATGCACTTGGCCAAAAAGGGCGTATGCGTTTTCTCCTGAATATATTCAGGAGAAAACGCATACGCACTTTTCGGGCAAGAAAACAAGCGGGCAATGCAAATCTGCACTACAAAGATGTATCACTTCCCACCGTTCATTAGGGGCATCCACAAAATGTGTAAAAACCAGAAAGGCAAGACAGGCCCTGGAGAACAGGGAGCCTTGTTATGTTGATGGGCGGGATGTAAATTGCCAACAGCCTAACTGGAGGAGTGCATTGTGTTCCCTAAAACAAGTAAACAACAGAGCTACAGAGCCAAGGGGACTTCGAGTCTAGGGAATATACCTTGGGAAAACTGGAAATCAATAAGACAGAGCCACCCCAATATTTAGGCCTGCACTGCTTACAAGAACCTCAACTTGGGTACACCTTATATATCCCTGGAAATATAAAAATGGTTCAAAAATTGTGGTACTTACGTACGATGGAATATCCCTCAGCCATGAAATCAATGTCATAAAACCAGTAGCAGCAAAATGAGTGGATTCAGGTACGATGATTCTAAGTGAAATAAGTCACACAGAAAAAGAAACTTATCATAAGATATCACTTATGAAGATCCTGTAAACATGGCTACACATGAACTGAGTTAGGAAAGAGAACAGAGTCTCACATTTAGAAAACACTCTTATGCCTGCTTAAGGGGGAAGGAGAGGTGGGGTGATGCATAATACAGAGTTTGATATAAGCACAGGTACCATTCCAAAAACCAACTATGGAATAGAGAAGACCTACAACTTCCTCACTGAAAGGCACTCAAAACCCCATATTTTCCGCAGAGGTATATATCTGACTAGTAAGAATCTTAAAACCTATGTATTGATATGTCTCCATAAGGGAATCAAGTGTGTCTAGACTGGCATAAACATGGCAGTGAGAATCAGCTGAAACCCACTATGAAAAGGAATTTGAAAACCAGAAAAAAAAAGGGAAATTCTTTACAATTCCTTCAGGGTCTCTGATGAAACCTGGAATGACCCTATCTACAATGACAGCTGGATGTGGCATAAGGCTGGACACATGGGACTGAGAGGATTGGTGAGATTGGGTGAGCAAAAGCATACCCTTTAGAGCAGTAATTCATGGCACCCGTTTCATGGGTCCCAAGTGTCCAGGTTGAAGGGAATATTAGTAAAGCTATAACATGTATGGGAAACCTAGAGAATGGACACACTGTGAATATGAAAGGTTTCTAAAACTCAACGAATAGTCCCTCTCCTTGTGCTCCAGTTTGACTTTCCAACTGCTTTACTATCAATCTCACAACTTGGAGAGACAGAACCTTTAACCTCCTGGTTCGCACAGGTTGCCAATTTGGCAAAGGATGAAAGGGAAGAGGGAGAACCAATGAGAGAGTAGCTGTCAGGCATTTGGACGGGCACATGTCACTCTTATTTCCCGTGAGGAAGGAGAATTAACCAAAGCCTCAGCCACCCACCGAAAACCAGTATAGGTTCTGAAAAAAAATATAGAACTTGCGTTCAGCTCACAAAAAATGAGTTACAAAATGGAGCTCAAGGGCACAGCAATTCACAAACTGTCAGAGTAATAAAGGGCAACTATCGTCCAAAAATCTGTTGAGGGAAGGCAGCGAGGCGGACTTATAAGCGAGGCAGAATAGCAGGAAACAGATTTCAGGAGGTACGTTGGAATCACCTTTAACGCACAGGGACAGGGTCACAACTTCGACAATGATGCACTTGGCCAAAAAGGGCGTATGCCTTTTCTCCTGAATGTATTCAGGAGAAAACGCATATGCCCTTTTTGGCCAAGCAAGCAAGCGGGCAATGCAAATCTGCACTACAAAGAAGTATCACTTCCCACCGGTCATTAGGGGCATCCACAAAATGGGTAAAAACAAGAAAGGCAAGACAGGCCCTAGAGAACAGGGAGCCTTTTTATGCTGATGGGCGGGATGTAAATTGCCAACTGCCTCTCTGGAGGAGTGCATTGTGTTCCCTAAAACAAATAAACAACAGAGCTACAGAGCGAAGGGCACTTCGACTCTAGGGAATATACCTTGGGAAAACTGAAAATCAATAAGACAGAGCCACCCCAAAATTTAGGGCTGCACTGCTGACAAGAACCTCAACTTGCGTACACCTTAAATATTCCGTGAAAGATAAAAATGGTTCAAAAAATTGTGGTACTTATGTTATGATGGAATATCCCTCAGCCATGAAATCAATGTCATAAAACCAGTAGCAGCAAAATGAATGGATTCAGATATGATGATTCTAAGTGAAATAAGTCACAGAGAAAAAGAACCTTATCATAAGATATCACTTATGAAAATCCTGTAAACATGGCTACACATGACCTGAGTTAGGAAAGAGAACAGAGTCTCACATTTAGAAATCACTCTTACGCCTGCTTAAGGGGGAAGGAGAGGTGGGGTGTTGCATAAAACCAGAGTTTGATATAAGTACAGGCACCATTCCAGAAACCAAATACAGAATAGACAAGATCTACACCTTCCTCACTGAAAGGTTATCAAGACCCCATACTTCACACAGAGGAATATATCTGACTAGTAATAATCTTAAAACCTATGTATTGATATATCACCATAAGGGAAACAAATGTGTCTAGACTGGCATAAACACGGCAGTGAGAATCAGCTCAAACCCAATATAAAAAGGAATTTCAAAAACAAAACAACAAAACAGGGAAATTCTTTACAATTCCTTCAGGGTCTCTGATGAAACCTTGAATGACCCTGTGTACAATGACAGCTGGATGTGGCATAAGGCTGGACACTTGGGACTAGAGAGGATTTGTGAATTTGGGTTAGCAAATGCAGACCCTTCAAACCAATAATGCGTGGCACCCATTCCATGGTTCCCAACTCTCCATGTTGAAGGGAATATTACTACAGCTATAACATGTACAGGAAACCAAGAGAATGGACACACAGTGAACACGAAAGGTTTCTAAAACCCAACTAATTGTCCCTCTCCTGGTGCTCCGGTTTGACTTTCCAACTGCTTAACTATCAATCTCCCAACTTGGAGAGACAGCCCCTTTAACCTACTGGTTTGCTCAGGTTGCCAATTTGGAAGAGGATGAAAGGGAAAAGGGGGAACCAATGAAAGAGTAGCTGTTAGGCATTTGGACGGGCACATGTCACTCTAAATTCCCGGCAGGAAGAAGAATTAACCAAAGTCTCAGCCACCCGCCGTGAACAAGTATAGGTCCTCAACCATAATTTTGGACTTGTGGTCAGCTCACAAAAAACGAGTTAGAAAATGGAGCTCAAGGGCACAACAATTTACAAACTGGCACAGTAATAAAGGACAACTATCGTCCAAAAAATCTGTTAAGGGAAGGCAACGAGGCGACCTTCTAAGCGAGGCAGAATAGCAGGAAACAGATTTCAAGTGGTTCGTTGGAATCACCTGTAAAGCACAGGAAGAGAGGCACAACTTCGAAAATAATGCACTTGGCCAAAAAGGGCGTATGTGTTTTCTCCTGAATATATTCAGGAGAAAATGCATACGCCCTTTTTGGCCAATCAAGCAAGTGGGCAATGCAAATCCGCACAGCAAAATAGTATCACTTCCCACCAGTCAAAAGGGACATCCACAAAATGTGTAAAAACCAGAAATCCTAGAGAGGCCCTGGAGAACATGGAGCCTTGTTATGCTGAGGGGCGGGATGTAAATTGCCAACTGCCTCTCTGGAGGAGTGCACTGTGTTCCCTAAAACAAGTAAACAACAGAGCTACAGACCCAACGGGAGTTCCAGTCTAGGGAATATACCTTGGGAAAACTGAAAATCAATAAGATAGAGCCACCCCAAAATTTAGGGATGCACTGCTTACAGGAATCTCAAATTGAGTACTCTCTAATATCCCAGGATAGATAAAAATGATTCAAAAAATTGTGGTACTTATGTATGATGGATTATCCCTCAGCCATGAAATCAATGTCATAATGCCAGTAACAGGAAAATGAATGGATTCAGGTACGATGATTCTAAGTGAAATAAGTCACACAGAAAAACAAACTTATCATAAGATAGCACTTATGAATTTTCTGTAACATGGCTACACATGAACTGAGTTAGGAAAGGGAAGAGCGTCTCACATTTAGAAAACACACTTATGCCTGCTTAAGGAGGAAGGAGAGGTGGGGTGATGCATAGAACCAGAGTTTGATATTAGTACAAGTACCATTCCAAAATCAAAATACGGAATAGACAAGACCTACACCTTCATCAGTGAAAGGGACGCAAAACCCAATATTCTGCGCAGAGGTATATATCTGACTAGTAAGAATCTTAAAACCTATGTATTGATATGTCACCGTAAGGGAATCAAGTGTGTCTAAACTGGCATAAACATGGCAGTGAGAATCAGCTCAAACCCAGTAAAAAAATAAATTTCAAATACAAAACAAAAAAAACAGGGAAAATCTTTACAATTCCTTCAGGGGCTCTGATGAAACCTGGAATGACCCTACCTACAACGAGACCTGGATGTGGCATAAATCTGGACACTTGAGACTCAGAGGTTTGGTGAGACTGGGTGAGCAAATGCAGACCCTTTAAAGCAATAATATGTGGCACCCATTCCATGTGTCCCAACTCTCCTTGTGTAAGGGAATATTACTACAGCCATAACATTTACAGGAAACCTAGAGAATGGAAACACTGTGAATAAGAAAAGTTTCTAAAACTCAACTTATAGTCCCTCTCCTTGTGCTCCAGTTTTACCTTCCAATGGCTTTACTATCAATCTCCCAAATTGCAGCGGTAGCCCGTAAAACCTCCTGGTTTGCACAGGTTGCCAATTTGGCAGAGGATGAAAGGGAAGAGGGAGAACCAATGAGAGAGTAGCTGTTAGGCATTCAGGTACATGTCACATTAATTGCCCAGCAGGAAGTAGAATTAACCAATGTCTCAGCCACACGCCAGGAACCAGTATAGGTTTTGAACCATAATTTTGGATTTGCTGTCAGCTCACAGAAACGAGTTGAAAAATGGAGCTCAGGGGCACAGCAATTTACAAACTGGCAGAGTAATAGAGGACAACTATCGTCCAAAAATCTTTTGAGGGAAGGCAGAGAGGTGCACTTTAAAACGAGGCAGAATAGCAGGAAACAGATTTCAAGAGGTACGTTGGAATCACCTTTCAAGCACAGGAAGAGGGGCACAACTTCGACAATGATGCACTTGGCCAAAAAGGGCGTATGCGTTTTCTCCTGATTATATTCAGGAGAAAATGCATACGCCCTTTTTGGCCAAGCAAGCAGCAATGCAAATCTGCACTACAAAGAAGTATCCCTTCCCACCGGTCAAAAGGGACATCCACAAAATGTGTAAAAACCAGAAAGGCAAGACAGGCCCTGGAGATCAGGGAGCCTTGTTATGCTGATGGGCGGGATGTAAGTTGCCAAATGACTCTCTGGAGGAGTGCATTGTGTTCCCTAAAACAAGTAAACAACAGAGCTACACAGCCAAGGGCAGTTCCAGTCTAGGGAATATACCTTGGGAAAACTGAAAATCAATAAGTCAGAGCCACCCTAAAATTTAGCGCTGCACTGCTTACAAGAACCTCAACTTGGGTACACCTTAAGTATCCCAGGAAAGACAAAAATGGTTCAGGATATTGTGGTACTTATGTACGATGGAATATCACTCAGCCATGAAATCAATGTCATAAGACCAGTAGCAGCAAAAAGAGTGGATTCAGGTACGATGATTCTAAGTGAAATAAGTCACACAGAAAAAGAAACTTATCATAAGATATCACTTATGAAGGTCCTGTAAACATGGCTACACATGAACTGAGTAAGGAAAGATTACAGAGTAACTAATCTTATCATAAGTTATCACTCATAGCGGGAATGTACACATGACTACACATGAACTGAATTACAAACACAACAGAGTCACACATTTAGAAAACATCTTCTGCCTGCTTAATGGGAAAGCCTAGGTGGGGTGATGCATAAAAGCACAGTTTTAAATTAGCACAGATACCGTTATATAAACCATGCATGTAATAGACAACACCTACTCCCGGCACAATGAACTGGACTCAAAACCCCCTATTCATTACAGAGGAATATGTCTGACTCTAAGTATTTTAAAACATATGTATTCTCATGTCTCCATAAAGGAATCATGTGTGTGTATAACGGCATGGACAGAGCACTGAAATTCAGTTAAACCCACTTATAAAAATAAATTTCAAAAGCAAAATGCAAAAACAGATAGAAAGTCTTAAAAATTACGTTCAGGGCCTGTGATGCAAGCTAGATTGACCACCTTTACACCCAAAGCTGGATGAGACATAAGACTGGACTCTTGGGGCTGACAAGATTGCTGAGGTTGTGTGAACAAAAGAACACCACTTAGAGCAATACTGTGTGCTACCCATTCTAGTGGTCCCAACTCTCCAGGTTTAAGGGAATCTTCCTACAGTTAAAACATGCATGGGAAACCCAGTGGATGGTACACTGTGTAATTGGGAAAGTTTTCTAAAAGGTACCTCATTTTTCCTTTTGTCGTGCTCGGCTTCGCCATTCCATCTGCATTACTCAAAATCTCCCCACTTGGAGTGTCAGTGCCTTTACCCTCCCATTATGCACAGTTTGCAAACTGTGCAGAGGATGAACAGGAAGAGGGGAAATAAATGAGAGATTAGCTGTAGGTGTTTGGATGAGCACATGTCACTCTAGTTTCCCATCAGGAAGAAAATTAAACAAAGGCTCAGCCTGAAGCCCCGGAACAGGACTAGGGCCTAAAGCCATCCTGTGGTATTGCAGCCAGCTCACAAAGAGGCGAGTTGAAAAATGGAAATCAGGGGCACAGCAGTTCACAAACTTGCAGAATTATAAAGGACAACTATCATCCAGAAATATATTGAGGAAAGGCAGTGAAGAGGATTTGAATGCAAGGCAGAATTGAAGGAAACAGATTTCAAGAGGTAGATTGGAGTCGTCTTTAAAGCACATGAAAAGCGACAGAATTTCGACAATGTTGCCCTTGGCTGAAAAGGGATTATGTGTATTTTCTTGAATATATTCGGGAAAAAATGCATATGCCCTTTTTGGCTAAGCAAGCCATCAGGCATTGCAAATCCACACTACAGAGAAGTGTCCCTTACCTCCAGTCAAAAGGACCATCCACAAATAATGTAAAAGCCACAAATGCAGGACAGGCCATGGAGAAAAGGGAGCCTGGTTACGCCGATGGACAGGATGTAAATTGCCAACAGCCTCTCTGGAGAACTGTATGTTGTTTTCTAAAACAGAGCTACAGAGTATAGCACACTTCCACTCATGGGCGTGTATTTTGGGAAAACTAAAAATCCACAACACACAGCCAGCCCAAAATTTAGGGCTGCTCTGTTTACAAGAACCTCGACTTCGGTACACTTTAAATATCCCAGGAAAGGAAAAAAAAATGGATATAGATGTTGTGGTACTTATATACAAAGGAAAGTCACTCAGACATAAAATCAATGTCATAAGGCCAATAGCAGCATAATGAGTGGCTTTAGGTACGATGATGCTAAGTGAAATGAGCCACAAAGAAAAAGAAACTTATTGTAATATATCACTTATAGAGGAAATGTAAACATCGCTACACAAGAACTGAAGTTCAAAAGAGAACAGAGTTACACATTTAGAAAACACACTTATGCCTCCTTAAGGGGAAAGGTGACGTGGGGTGATGTGTAAAAGCAGAGTTTGAAATTAGCACAGATCCTATTCCATATACCAAATAGTTAATAGACAAGACCTACTCCTTTCTCAATGAACTGGACACAAAACACCCTATTCACTGAAGAGGAATATATCTGACTGGTAATAACCTTGAAACCTATGTATTTATATGTCTCCATAATGGAATCAAGTGTATGTAGATTGGCATAAACACAGATCAATGGAACAGGACAGAAAGCCCAGAGATAAACCTACATACCTATGGCTATCTCATCTATGACAAAGGAGCTAAGGATATACAATGGAGAAAAGACAGTCTCTTCAGTAATTGGTGCTGGGAAAACTGGACCCCTACACATAAAAGAATGAAATTAGAACACTCCATAACACCATACACAAAAATAAACTCTAAATTGATTAGAGATCTAAATATAAGACCAGACACTATAAAACACTTAGAGGAAACCATAGGCAGAACACTCTATGACATAAATCACAGCAAGATCCTTTTGGACCCACCTCCTAGAGAAATGGAAATAAAAACAGAAATCAACAAATGGGACCTAATGAAACTTAAAAGCTTTTACACAGTACAGGAAAACATAAACAAGATGCAAAAACAACCCTCAGAATGGGAGAAAATATTTTCAAATGAAGCAATTGACAAAGGATTAATCTCCTAACTTTACAAGCACCTCATGTAGCTCAATATCACAAAAACAAACAACCCAATCCAAAACCGGGCAGAAGACCTAAATAGACATTTCTCCAAAGAAGATATACAGATTACCAAGAAACACATGAAAGGATGCTGAACATCACTAATCATTAGAGAAATGCAAATCAAAACTACCCTGAGATATCACCTCACAGCAGTCAGAGTGGCAATCATCAAAAAAATCTACAAAACAATAAATGCTGGAGAGGCCTTTATTGGAGAAAAGGGAACACACTTGCACTGTGGGTGGGAATGTAAATTGATATGAGCACTAGGGAGAACAGTACGGAGGTTCCTTTAAATAACTAACAATAGAAGTACCATACGACACAACAATCCAACTACTGGGCATTTGCCTTGTGAAAACCATAATTCAAAAAGAGTTATGTACAAAAATGTTCATTGCAGCTCTATTTGCATTAGCCAGGACATGGAAGCAACCTAAGTGTCCATCGACAGATGAATGGATAAAGAAGATCTGGCACATATATACAATCAAATATTACTCAACCATAAAAAGAAGCAAAACTGAGTTATTTGTACTGAGGTGGATGGACTTAGAATCTGTCCTACACAGTGAAGTAAGTCAGAAAGGGAAAAACAAATACTGTATGTTAACAGAGATATATGGAATCTAATCAAGAAAAAAAAGATTTTGAAGAACCTAGTGGCAGGACAGTATTAAGGACACAGACATAGAGAAAGGACTTGAGGACACCGGAAGGGGGATGGGTAAGCTGGGACGAAGTGAGAGAGTGCCATGGACATAAATACATTACCAAATGTAACACCGATAGCTACAGAGAATCAGCCACATAGAACAGGGAGATCAGCTCGGTGCTTTGTGACCACATAAAGGGGTGGGATATGGAGTGTGGGAGGGAGATGCAAGAGGGAGGGGATCTGGTGATATTTGTATATGTATAACTGATTCACTTTTTTATACAGCAGAAACGAACACTCCATTGTAAAGCAATTATACTTCAATAAACGTGTAAAAGGAAAAAAAAAAAGCCCAAGGATAAACCTACACACTTATGGTCAACTAATCTATGACAAAGGAGGCAAGACTATACAATGGAGATAAGACAGTCTCTTCAATCATTGGTGCTGGGAAATATGGAGAACTACATGTAAAAGAATGAAATTAGAACACTCCCCAACACCATACATAAAAATATATTCAAAATGAATTAGAGACTTTAATGTAAGACCAGACAGTATAAAACTCTTAGAGGAAAACTTACGAAGGATACTCTGACGTAAATCACAGCAAGATCTTTTTTGATCCACCTCCTATAGTAATGAAATAAAAAAGAAAACTAAACAGATGGGACCTAATGAAACGTAAAAGCTTTTGCAAAGCAAAGGAAACTACAAACAAGACGAAAAGACAACCCTCAGAATGGCAGAAAATATTTGCAAACGAATCAATGGACAAATGATTAATCTCCAATATATATAAACAGCTCATGCAGCTCAACAGTAATAAAACAAACAACCCAATACAAAAATGGAAGATCTAAATAGACATTTCTTCCAAGAAGACATAGAGATGGCCAGTACGCACATGAAAATCTGCTGAACATCACTAATTATTAGAGAAATGGAAATCGAAACTACAATGAGGTATCATGTCACACCTGTTAGAATGGGCATCATCAGAAAATCTACAAACAACAAATGCTGGAGAGGGTGTGGAGAAAAGGAACCTTCTTCAACTATTGTTGGGAATGTAAATCGATACAGTCTCTATGGAGAACATTATGGAGGTTCCTTAAAAAACTAAAAATAGAATTACCATATAATCCAGCAATCCCACTACTGGGCATATACCCAGAGAAAACCATAAATCAAAAAGACACATTCACCACAATGTTCACTGCAGCACTATTTACAATAGACAGGTAATGAAAGCAACCTAATTGCCCACAGACAGACGAATGGATAAAGACGTGGTACATATATACAACGGAATATTACTCAGCCATACATAGGAATGAAATTGGGTCATTTGTAGAGACCTCGATGGATCTAGAGACTGTCATAGAGAGTGAAGTAAGTCAGAAAGAGAAAAACAAATATTGTATATAAATGCATATATGTGGAACCTAGAAAAATGGTACAGATGAACCAGTTTGCAGGGCAGAGATAGAGACAGATGTAGAGAACAAACATATGGACACCAAGGAGGGAACGCCATGTAAGGGTGGTGGTGGGATGGATTGGGAGACTGGGATTCACATGTGCACACTTATATGTATAAAATACATATCCAATAAGAACATGCTGTATAAAAGAAATAAATTTAAAAAAATTAAAAATAAATAAATAACATTTAATAAAATAAAACAGAAAAATAGTTTTTCCATTCACATAGACGTCTTTATATTAATGCATTATTTCCATGTTTATATCTCCAAATTAAAAAAAAGAGGAATAAATAAAATCTAACTTGAACCAAAAAGAAAAAAAGAAAGAAAAAAAAAACAGAACTCACCAGTTATACAGAGGAAAATCGTATCAGGGCATTTGCTCCAGTGGTAAAAAATTCTTAAGTTGGTCAGAGGTGGGAAATCGTCTCCCATGCAGTCAGCAGCGCTCTCCCCCACAAGGAGCATCCTCATTGCAAAGCTGGGGGACTGTGTTGAGGCGTCTGTGAGTAAATGTGAGCTGAGCCCCAGTCCTGCTGCAGCTGAACTCTTCCCACCCTTTCCAGGTAAAACACCTGAATATGTACAAGCACTTGCAAGCCTACAGGAATGGCTGTGGAGCCACACTAGCGAGAGCACGCAGGCCGACTTGGTGCCTGCAGGCCAGCCAGGAGGGTCCTGGCCCCAGATGCTCTTCTGGAATCTTTTCATTTCCCTGCCAGAGATACCCCTCCTGCCACAGCCCCCACTGCTTTTTTACTTCCTCACCTCTGCCTGGGGAGAAATTCCAGTGGCAGGTATGGGTGACACATCCTCTTCTTTAGCAGGTGGCAGCCTGGAAACTCCTGCAGAAAGTCCAGCAGAGCCCCACTCACACTGGGCCACCCACAAAGCCACGGCCCGTCCCTCCCTCCCACCACCCCAGCCCCGAAACTGCTGATGGGGCAGAGAATATGGCGTCAGTCACAGCTACAGGGGCTCTTGCTGACTGGAGAGGTGTTTATATTGACCTCAACCCAGGCACACCTGTGGGGGGGGGCTGGCAGGCAGTGTCAGGCTGCCCAAATCAGCCAATCCTCACCCCTCAGGGGCTCACAGTTGCAGAAAATGAACCTTGCTAAACGGGTCAGTCCCAAGGAACAGGTGTGGGCCTTGAGAGTTAGGATAGACAAAGGACTGCAGCTGCGGCTTGTTTTCTTATCATTTTATCTGGTCCATGAGTGGAAAACAACTTCAAGAAGACCCTATCCTAATGAGAGGAACCCAGGAGTCAGGGAGAGGAGTGATGGTGGGTGGAGACAGAGGCCTGGTGCCCTGGCTGCAGTGGAAGTGTCTGGAAGACCAGGCAGAGAGAGGCTGCACAGAGTGATAGCCAGGGTCACAGACCTGTCAGAGCTGCTGTGTGTTAGTTCAAGTCCTGCTCTGAGGTGTTCTGTGTCAGCTGTGAGTGACAGGTGAGCTGGGGGTTCTCTGCAAGGTGGGCTATGTGCACAGTTCCTGTGTGTCCAGCCCTGCTGGGGTACCTGCCCAGGGGAGCTCCGTATCCTGGGAGGGGCCTGACTATGAGAACACCATGGGCTGCTGGGTAGCTGCACAGGTGATCTCCATACCCTGGGAAGGACTTGAATACGAGAGCCCCGTGGGCTGTGGGGTGCGGGATGCAGCCCAGGTGAGCTCCATATCCTGAGATTGGCCTAACCACGAGAACCCCATGGGCTGCTGGAGACCTGGGAAAGAACATCAGGACAGTCAGTGAAGCCACCAAGGATATACATCCAGTAGCTCCTATTTCCTACACCCTGCTGCTCATTCTACCATCCACCAGGCCTTGGCATTCTGTATTACACTTCAATGATGCCTTCTTCTGTATTCCATTCATCTCAGAGTCACAAGAATTTTTGGCTTGTGTGTGGCAGGACACAACATGCAACACAAGCAATAATGCTGGGCCGTCCTGCCCCAATGGTTCAAAAATCCCCACACCATCATTGGGGAAATGTCCTCTAAAGACCTAAACGTTCTACCTCTGTAAAAGGGAACCCTCCTTCAATATGCAGATGACATTCTGATTGCCAGGCCTACTAAAGACGCCTTGGAACTACCTAGCCAAGAAAGGATAGAAGGTGTCCAAGAAAAAGGCTCAAATATTCCAGGCTCAGGTGACTTGCCTGGGCTTCATTCTCACAGATATTTGGAGAAACGCATCCCAGGATAGGGAAGAAGCCATTTGCAGCCTTACCTCTTCTAAAACTAGAAGACAGCTTAAGGGTTCCTGGGGAGGCCAAGGTTTTCTGCATCTGGATCCCTAACTACAGTCTAATAGCTGGGCCTCTACATGAAACACTGACACGAAAAGATGATGATCCTTTTGAATAGAATCCAGACGCAGCCTTTCAAGAATGGAAAGAGCAGTCAATTCAGATCCTTGCCCAGGAACTCGCTAATTTAGCTAAACCCTTTGACCTTAACATACCCGGTCAAAGGTTAATCGCCCTTGGAGACTAAGTAGAAAAACTGGGACCACTTGAAATGGAGCAACACAAGAATGCCCTTCAGGTATGATAAACTATGGTCACCAAGGGCTTTGCCCACCGACTCATCAGGCCAGGATACTGGGGTATCTAAAAAGCTGGAAATCAGCAGCCCACAAGGCCAGCTCCCTCCTAAGGGAATAGGACCCCACGTGGTGATCCTAACCACCCACCATGTCCTGAAGTTGCAGGGGTTGCTCTGTGGACACACTGACCTCGAGTGAGGAGGCCCTCCAACTCCAACCTCCAGAGAGACAAATGGGGGCAACAGGCCCCCAAGATGACTCGTGTGACCATCACTTGACCTGGAGTTTCTCTCAGAAAACAACAAGACTGTGCCCCGAAAGAGCAGACTACTGTTTGCAGGACTTACTGCACCCAGAGGGGAGCTAATAAGCTTGGCGGGGGAAACGTATATCACGCTTTCACCATAGAAAACCCTACAGACACCACGGTGATGTTGGCCAATATGACCGGATGGACTGCTGGTTACTTCTAAAGGCCGTTGACTCAGTGGACGTCATGGTCCTGGATCACCACTGACCCTGGACTGTCTGTGTGTTGCACAGGCAGGGCTCTGACACATGGTGCTGTTTGTACATTAATTCAGGGAGCTAATTAAAGAAAGCACAGACTACTGGTCAGAGCATCTAGGCTGGCAAAAAACGTCAGCCTAATGTCACCGAACAAATGTGGGGTGGGGTGAAACCTGCCACCACAGCATCACTGCACATCTCTTTCCTGGACCCTTAAAGGTCATTAGAATCTATAACACTTCCAATGCTGGTGCTCAGGCGGACGAGAAGTGAGGCAGGAGGCCTTGGGACAATCAACCTCACCTGGAGGCTGGTGGGGAGACGTTTTGCCCCTCCCCCCATGTATCAGGGCTGCCACCACAGCATGAAGCAGTTACAAATTAGGGGTCTGCACCCTCAGCACCCCAAGAATGAGGAACGGAACAAAATGCAGAGGAGGTGTTCGTCTCTGGCAACGTTCATTAAAAATTCATGAGAGATAAAAAGAGAATCTGGGCAATAAAATAAAGTCTAACCTGTTTTTCCTTTGTGCTTTGTCTAATTTCACGTGCTCCTAGGGTTCCGCATGCAGAGGTCCCACACCCAGCACTTCAGACCCCATTTCGTAGTGCAGAATGGCTGGGTCGACACCTCAGCTAGCGGAGTCCCATGCAGACTCCACAGCATAGAGCCTGAGCTGCAGCCAACCCAGCCTTCGAGAGCTCCATCTCCTAACTCCCACTGACGCTGCCGGGATCCCTACACAGTAGCCCAGCCCATAGCCCGTGGGGGAGTGCACGCTCTCACCTCTCCATTCGGTTTTCAAAATAATGTTTCCTTTGCTTCTGAACCAAACTCAGTCTTGATCTGTTGGCTCCAATGACACTGGGCTCGTGGACTCCTGTTGGGGTCCACTCTGGAGGATCAGTAACAGAAATTGAGAACATTGTAACTTCAATGAACAGATGTCAGAGCCAAACTGTAGTTAACATAGAGCAGTGTATAATGCTCGGGTATAATAAGATTTTTCTAAGACTTATATTTGATAATTCCATCACTTTACTATAAGCAAGTTCAGTGAAGACGTTTGTCTTATTTGTCAGGTCAACATTAGAGAAATGAAGTGATTTATTTCCATGGTTGTACATCGAATACTCTTGGCTGAAGCTTCAATCTTGTTTTGAATGCTTTTCCATTGAAAAGATACCTCTCTTTCAGCTCCCCCATTCCTGAGAAGTATAAAATCTTATAATTTATTATTACCAAAGGGGAAAGGTAGGAAAAGGGATAAATTAACAGTTTGGGATTAACACATGCACACTGCTATGTATAAAATAGATCATCAACAAGGAACTACTGTATAGCACAGGGAAATACACTGAATATTTTGCAATAACCTATAAGGGGAAATAATCTGAAAAAGAATCGATATTTTTATTGACATCATCTATCAATGACAGAGAAAATGTAACCTAAGCAAGGCCGATGGTGAGCGCTTCTGAACCTGAAGATTTCAATCATCTAAAATTTGGGCTCTGCCTATTTCCCAAGGCCCTTAATGGACATACGTGTAGCCGTAGCTTAAAAATTCCCCAGTTTGGGGTTCGGGGAGGCACTGATTTGGAAAAATCCCTGGTGTTCTCCTTCCATGCACGGGACCCTTCCTACAGCTAAAACATGCCTGTCACACCTAGAGGATGGTACACCGTTTGATCGGAAAGAGTTTGGAAAAGGCACCTCATCTCCTCATCGCCTGGTGCTCGGGTTCACCCCTCCAGCATATTTCCTAACAATCTCCTCACTTGGGGATATCAGCACCGTCAACATCCTGTTGCACACAGTTTGGAATTTGTCCAGAGGATGAAGCGGAAGGATGAGAAAAATTTAGAGACAAGTCTTAGGTGTTTGGACAGGCACATGCCACTCTAATTTCCAATCTGGAAGACAAATATATCAAAGGCTAGAATTGCCCACGGAAACAGAATTGGTCTAGAGGTAATCCCGCTGTTTTGTGTCCAGTTTCCAAAAACACAAGTTGAAAAATGGAACTCAGGGGCACTAAAATTCATGAAACTGCAGAGTTGAAAATATCTATCGTCGAAAAATGTCTTGAGGTAAGTCACAGAAAAGGAGTTGTAAGCAAGGGAGAGTGGCAGGAAACAGATTTGAAGAGGTAGAAATGACTCCCCATTAAAGCACAACAAAAGGGGCTGAACATCGCCAATGATGCAGTTGGCCCAATAGGGCGTATGCATTTTTTTCTGAATATATTCAAGTAAAGGCCATACACACTTTTTATCCAACCAAACAGGTGGGCACTGGAAATCAATACTACAAAATGTATCACTTCACATCAGTCAGAAGGGCCATCCACATAAAGTGTAAACACCAGAAATGCCGGACAGGGTGAGGAGAAAAGGGAGCCCTGTGAGGCTGATAGTGGAAATGTAATGTGCCAACGGCCACTCTGGAGAAGTGTATTGTGTTTGCTAAAACATCTGAAAACTGAGCTACAGAGCATAGGGCACTTGCACTCATTGGCGTATACCTTGGGAAAAACAAAAAATGACAGAAGACAGGCACTCCAACGTTTACCACCTCTCTGTTAAAAAGGGCCTCCACTTGGATATAAACTAAATGTCCCTGGAAGGATAAAATGGATAAAAGAGATGGGGTACTTATGTACAGTGGAATATTACTCATCCAGAAATCAATGAAATAAGGCCAGTTGGAACAACTCTGGAGGAGTTACATACGATCATTCTAAGTGACACATGTCAGAAAGAAAAAGACACATATCATAAGATGTCACTTAAAGGTGGAATCAAAAATGGTTACACATTAAATAAACTACAAAACAGAAACATAGTCAAATATGTAGAAAATAGACATAAGGCTGCTAAATGGGAAATGTGGGGAATGGTGAGGTATTATCCAGGAGGTTGAAATTAGCAAAGATACCATTCCAAGTACCGAATTGAATAACTGGCAAGGCCTACACGGTACCTCAAAGAACTGCACTCAGTCCACTCAAGTCACTGGAAAATAACACATATGACTCGTAGGCATCTGAGAAAGAATTTATTGTTGTCACACAGTACATGAATCAAGTGGATGTACAGCAGCAAAAAACAGAGCTTTGAAAATCAGCTGTAACCAATATAAAAATAAATTTAAAAATATTTATAAAAACAGTGAGACAGACAAAAATTCTTGCAACTTTTGTTGAAGGGCTACGATGTAACATGGATTGAACACATGTAGACCCACAGCAGGATGATATATAAGGCTGGAAGATATGCACGCTGAGAGATGTTAGAGAGGCTGGGTGAGGAAATGCAGACCTTTTAAACTAATACTGCCTGGTACCCATTCCATGGGTCCCAAATCGGCAGGTTCAAGGGAATCTTCTGACAGTGAAAACATGCCTGGGAAACCGAGATGAATGTACACCGTGTGCTCAGGAGAGGTGTCTAAAATGCACCTCATTTTTGATCTCCTGGTGCTGGGGTTCGCCATTCCAGCCACATTACTAACAATCTCCCCACTTGGAGAATCAGCACTTTAACCTCCTGTTTCACACAGTTTGCAATTTTTGAAGAGGATAAATGGGAAGAGGAGGAACCAGTGAGAGATTAGCTGTAGGAGTTTTGACAGGCACATGTCACTCTAAGATCCCATTAGGTAGAAGAATTAACCAAAGGCTCAGCCTGCCTCCCCAGAACCAGAATAGGGCCGGAATCAATCCAATGGTTTGGCGGCCAGCTCACAAAAAAAGCGAGTTGCAAAATGGAGCTCAGGAGCAGACAATTCAAAGACCTGCAAAGATATAAATGATAACCAACGTCCAAAAATATATTCCGGTAAGGCAACGAAGAGGTTCTGAATGAGAGGCAGAATTGCAGGAAACATTTTTCAAAAGGTAGATTGTACTCACATTTAAAGCATATGAAAAGCAGCAGAATTTCTAAAATGATGCAGTTGGGCAAATGGTGTATGCGATTTTTTCGTGAATATCTTCAGGAAAAAAAACACAAACAGAGATTTTGGCCAACCAAGCAACAGGGAAATGCAAATCCGCACAATAAAGAAGTCTTAATTTCCACTACTCAGAAAGGCCATCCAAAAAATGTGTACAAATCAAAAATGCAGGAGAGGCCATGGAAAACAGGGAGACTAGTCACGCTGATGGGTGGGGTATAAATATCCAAGAGCTACTCTGAAGAAGTGTATGCTGTTTCCTAAAACATCTAAAATACAAAGCCCCCGAGCAAAGGGGACTTCAACTCATGGACATATAACTTGGGAAGACTAAATATCAACAAGACACAGGCACCCCAAAGTTTAGGGCTGCTCTGCATACAAGAACCTCAACTTCGGTACACCTAAAGTATCCCAGGAAAAAGAGAAATGCATAAAGAACTTGTGGTAATTTTGTACAATGGAATATCACTCAGACGTGAAATCAATGTCATAAGGCCAGTAGCAACATAATGAGAGGATTTAGGTATGATGATTCTAAGGGAAATTAGTCACACAGAAAAAGAATCTTATCATAAGATATCACTTACAGAGGGAATGTCAACATCACAACACATGAACTGAATTAGGAAAGAGAGCAGCGTCTCACATTTAGAAAACACTCTTATGCCTCCTTAAGGGGAAAGGAGAGGTGGGGTGATGCATAAAGCCAGAATTTGATATTAGCACAGGTACCATTCCATAAACCAAATACAGAATAGACAAGACCTACACCTTCCTCAGTGAACGGGACTCAAAACCCTTATTCCCCACAGAGGAATATATCTGATTAGTAAGAATCTTAAAACCTATGTACTGATATGCCTCTGTAAGGGAATGAAGTGTGTCTAGACCGGCATAAACACGTCAGTGAAAATCAGCTCAACCCCATTATAAAAATGAATTTCAAAAACAAAACAAAAAACAGCGAAATTCTTACACAATTCCTTCAGGGGTTCTGATGAAACCTAGAATGACCCTATCTGCAAAGACAGCTGGATGAGACATAAGGCTGGACACTTGGGACTGAGAGGACTGGTGAGATTGGGAGAGAAAATGCAGACCCTTTAAAGTAGTAATGCATGCCACCATTCCATGGGTCCCAAATTTCCAGGTAGAAGGGAATATCACTACAGTTATAACATGTATGGGAAACCTAGAGAATGGACACCCTGTGATGGCGAAAGGTTTCTGAAAGTCTCCTACTTTTTCCTCTCCTTGTGCTACAGTTTGGCATTCCAACTACTTTACTATCAATCTCCCAACTTAGGAGAGTCATCCCCTATAACCTCCTGGTTCGCACAGTTTGCTAATTGTGCAGAGGATGAAAGGGAAGAGGGAGAACCAATCAGAGAGTAGATGTAGGCCTTTGGACGGACACATGTCACTCTAAATTCCCGTCAGGAAGAAGAATTAACCAAAGCCTCAGCCACCCACAGGGAACCAGTATAGCCAGCCCTGGAACCAGTATAGTTCCTGAAGCAAAATTGTGGATTTGCGGTCAGCTCCCAAAAATGGGATTTGAAAATTGGAATTCAGGGGCAAAGCAAATCAAAAACCTGCAGAGTTATAAAGGACTACACTCTTCCAAATATCTGTTGAGGGAAGGCAACAAAGCGGACTTGAAAATGCGGCAGAATTGCACAAAACATATTTCAAGAGGTAAATTGGAATCGCCTTTAAAGCACAGGAAAGGCATCACAACTTCGAGAATGATGCACTTGGCCAAAAACAGCATATGAATTTTCTCCTGAATATATTCAGGAGAAAAGGCATAGGCCCTTTTTGGCCAATCAAGCAAGCTCACAATGCAAATCCACACTACAAAGAATTGTCACTTCCCACCGTTCAAAAAGGACATCCGAAAATCTGTAAAAACCAGAAAGGCAAGATAGAGGTGACAAGGGCATAAAGCAATATGATACCAAGGGTCATGGAGGATTGTGATGACAAGCGCATGGAGCATTGTGATGACAAGATTATGTATCATTTTGCTGTCAAAGGCATTGTGATGAAAAGCGTCATGGAGCACTGTGATGACAAGCGTCATGGAGCATTGTGATTACAGGGTTCATGGAGCATTGGGATCACAAGGGCATGGAGCATTTTGATGACAAGATTCCCGGATCATTGTGTTGTCAGGGTTCATGGAGCGTTGTGATGACAGTGGTCATGGAGCATTGTGATGACAGAGGTCATGGAGCATTGTGATGAGAACGTCATGGAGCATTGGGCTGAAAATTCTCATGGAGTATTGTGATGACTGGGGTCAAGGAGCATTGTGATGACAAGGTACTGGAGCATTGTGATGAGAAGACCATGGAGCCATGTGATGACAAGTCTCATGGAGCATTCTGATGAAATGGGTCATGGAGCATTGTGATTACAGGGGTCTTGGAGCATTGTGATGACAAGGGCATGGAACATTGGGATGAGAATGTCATGGAGCGTTCTGATGACATGCATCATGGAGCTTTGTGATGACAAGGGCATGGAACATTGTGATTACAGGACTCTTGGAGCATTGTGATGACAAGGCCAGTGAACAATGGGATGAGAATGTCATGGAGCGTTCTGATGACATGCATCATGGAGCTTTGTGAGGACAAGGGCATGGAACATTGTGATTACAGGGGCCTTGGAGCACTGTGAGGGAAAGGGCATGTAACATTGTGATGAAAAAGGCATGGAGCCTTGTCATGACAGGGTTCAAGGAGCATACTGATGACAAGTGTCAGGGACCATTGTGATGACAAGGGTATTGAGCACTGTGATGACAAATGTCATGGAGCATTGTGATTAGAAGACCATGGATACTTGTGATGACGAGCGTTATGTGGAGCTCTGATGATAGTTGTTATGGAATATTGTGATCACAAGGATTTGGAGCATTGTGATGACAGAGGTCATAGAGCATTTTGATTTCATTGTGATGACAATAGCATGAAGCATTATGATGATGCGCATTTGGTGCATTGTGATGACAGCGTTCATGGAGCATTGAGATGAAAAGGGGCATGGAGCATTATGATTACAGGAGTCTTGGATCATTGTGATGAAAAGGGCGTGGAACATTGGTCTGAAATATTTCATGGATTATTGTGATGAGAGGGGGCAAGGAGCATTGTGATAACAAGGGAACGGAACACTGTGATACATGGTTCATGGAGGATTGTAATGAGAAGCGCATGGAGCATTGTGAGAAGAATGGCATCGAGCATTGTGATGAAATGCATCATGGATCGTGTGATGACAAGGGCTTTGAACAATGTGATGAGAGGTTTTTGGAGCATTGTGATGACAATGGCATGGAGCATTGTGATGCCAAGGGTCATGGAGTTTTGTGATGACAAAGGTCATGGAGCATTTTGATGACAAGGGTGTGGTGCATTCTCTTGTGATGGGCAGGGAGCATTGTGATGACAGGGTCATGGAGCAATTTGATGAAAAGTGTCATGGAACATTTTGATGACAGGGGTTATGGAACATTGTGATGTCAGGAGTCATGGAACATTTTCATGACAGTGTTGTGGACCATTGTGATTAGAGGGGAGTGGGTGTATTGTGATGACTAGTGAGGAAACATTTTGATATCATTCGTGAGAGAGCATTTTGATAAGAAGTGCATGGAGCATTGTGAGGACAAGTTTTATGGAGCATTGTGATGACAAGCTTGTGGAGCACTGTGATGACAAGCACATGGCACATTGTGATGACATGGGTCATGGAGCAATGTGATGACAAGGGTCACCGAGCATTGTGATGAAAATTTCATGGAGCATTTTGGTGACAAAGGTCACAGAGCCTAGTGATGACGAGGGCATGGACCATTGTGATACAAAGGTCATGAAGCATTGTGATGACTGGAGTCACGGAGCATTGTGATGACAGGGGTCATAGAGCTTTGTGATGAAAAGGCAATCAGCATTGTGATGACAGGGGCATGGAGCATTGGCCTGACATGTTTCATGGATTATTGTGATGACAGTGGGCATGGTGCAATGTGATGACAAAGGCATGGAGCATTGTGATGAGAAGGTCACGGAGTATTTTGAAGACAGGTCTCAGGGAGCATCGTGATGACATATGTCATGGTCCATTGCGATGACAATGGAATGGAATATTGTGATGCCAAGTGTCATGGAGGATTGTGATGACAAATGTAATGGAGCATTTTGATGACAATGCTTGGAGCATTGTGATGACAATGGACATGGAGCATTGTGATGACAAGGGCATGGAGCATTGTGATGACAAGGGCCATTGAGAATTTTGATGACAAGTTTATGAAGCATTGTGATGAGAAGCACATGGAGCTTCCTATGACAGTGGTCATGGAGCATTGTGATGAAAAGTGCATACAGAATTGTGATGACAAATCATGTAACACGGTGATGAGAAGTGTCATGTAGCATAGTGATGCCAAGAACGAGGAGAATTGTGATGACAGGGGACATGGAGCATTGTGATGACCAGGGCATGGAGCATTGTGATGGCAAGACCGTGGAGCTTTGTGATGAGAAGTCCATGGATAATTGTGTTGACGAGCGTCATGGAGCACTGTAATGACAAGGGGAATGGAGCATTGTGATGAGAGTGGCCATGGAGCATTGTGATGACAAGGGTCATGGAGCATTTTGATGACAAGGGCGTGGAGTATTGTGATGAGAAGACCATGGATAATTGTGATGACGAGCGTCATGGAGCACAGTAATGACAAGGGGTATGGAGCATTGTGATGACAGTGGCCATGGAGCATTGTGATGACAAATGTCATGGAGCATTCTGATGACAAGCTTGTGGAGTATTGTGACGACAATGGCATGGAGCATTGTGATGAAAAGGGCATGGAGCATTGTGATAAAAAAGGCATGAAGCCATTTCATGACAGGTTTCAAGGAGCATTCTGACGACAAGTGACAGGGAACATTGTGATGACAAGTTTATTGAGAATTGTGATGAAAAAGATCATGGAGCATTTTGACGAAAAGGACATGGAGTATTGTGATGACAGGCATCATGGAGCGTTGTGATGACAAGTGTTATGGAACATTGTGATCACAAGGGTTTGCAGCATTGTGATGATAGAAGTCATGGATAATTTTGTTTTCAAGGAGCATGGAGCATTGGGATGACAAGGGCATGAAGCAATGTGATCCCAAGGTTCATGGAGGATTGTGATGACAATGGTAATGGAGTATTGTGATGACAAGCAAACGGAGCATTGTGATGACAAGGTCATGTAGCATTTTGCTGACACAGGAATGGAGCATTGTGATGATAAGGGTCATGGAGCACTGTGATGAGAAGCATCACGGATCATAGTGAATACAGGGGTCATGGACCATAGGGATGGCAAGGCCATTGATCATTGTGATGACAAGTGTCATGGAGCATTGGGCTGAAAATGTTCATGGAGCATTGTGCTGACTAGGGAATGGAGCATTGTGATGACAAGAGTCCCGGATCACTGTGTTGTCAGGGGTCATGGAGCGTTGTGATGACAGTGCTCATGGAGCATTGTGATGATAGGGATCATGAAGCATTGTGATGAGAATTTCCTGGAGAATTGGACTGAAAATGTTCAGGAAGTATTGTGAGGACTGGGGTCATGGAGCATTGTAATGACAAGGGAATGGAGCACTGTGATGAAAACTTCCTTGGGCATTGTGATGAGAAGACCATGGAGCCTTGTAATAACAAGTATAATGGAGCATTCTGATGAAAAGGGGCATGGAGTATTGTGATTACAGGGGTCTTGGAGCACTGTGATGACAAGGGCATGGAGCATTGTGATTACTGGTGTCTTGGAGCATTGTGATGAAATTGGCATGGATCATTGTTATGAAAATGGTATGGAGCCTTCTCATGACAGGGTTCCAGGAGCATACTGATGACAAGTATCAGGGAGCATTGTGATGACAAGTTTATAGAGCATTGTGATGACAAAGGTCATGGAGCACTGTGATGAGAAGAGCATGGATAATTGTGATGATAAGCGTCATGGGGCGTTGTGATGATAAGTGTTATAGAACATTGTGATCACAAGGATTTGGAGCATTGTGATGAGACAGATCATCGAATATTTTGATTTCATTGTGATGACAAGAGCCTGAAGCATTATGATGATGGGCATGGTGCATTTTGATGACAGGGTTCATGGAGCATTGAGATGCAAAGGGGCATGGAACATTGTGATTAGAGGGTTCATGGAGTATTGTGATGACAATGGCATGGAGCATTGAGATGCCAAGGGTCATGGAGCTTTGTGATGACAAAGGTCATGGAGCAATTTGATGACAAGGTGTGGTGCAATGTGATGAGAATGGCAGGGAGCATTGTGATGACAGGGTCATAGAGCAATTTGATGAAAAGGGTCATGGAATATTTTGATGACAGGGGTTATGGAACATTGTGATGTCAGGGGTCATCGAACTTTGTGATGATAAGTGCATGTAGCATTGCAAAGACAGGAGTCATGGAACATTGTGATGACAGTGGTGAGGGAGTATTGTGATGAATAGTGATGTAACATTGTGATATCTGTGGTGAGAGAGCATTTTGATGAGAAGTGCATGGAGAATTGTGATGACAAGTTTTATGGAGCATTGTGGTGACAAGATTGTGGAGCACTGTGATGACAAGCGCAGGGTGCATTGTGATGACATTGGTCATGGTGCATTGTGCTGACAAGCGCATAGAGCACTGTGATGACAAGGGTCATGGAGCATTGTGCTGAGGAAGGCATAGAGCATTGTGATGACAAGTGTCAAAGAGCATTGTGATGAAAATTTCATGGAGCAATGTGGTTAAATATGTCACAGAGACTGTGGATGACGAGGGCATGGACCATTGTGATGACAAAGGTCATGAAGCATTGTGATGAATCGATTCATGGAGCATTGTGATGACAGGGGTCATGGAGCATTGTGATAACAAGGGCATGGAGCATTTTGATGACAAGGGCAGGGAACATTGGTCTAATATGTTTCATGGATTATTGCGATGACAGTTGGAATGGCGCATTGTGATGAAAAGGGCATGGAGCATTGTGATGACCAGGTCATGCCGTATTGTGAAGAGAGGTGTCAGGGAGCATTGTGATGACATATGTAATGGCCCATTGTGATGACAATGGCATGGAGCATTGTGATGCCAAGTGTAATGGAGGATTCTGATGACAATGGAAATGGAGAATTGTTATGACAATGGCTTGGAGCATTGTGATGACAAGGGTTAGGGAGCATTGTGCTGACAAGTGCATGGAGAATTGTGATGACAAGCGTCATGGAGCATTCTGATGACAAGCTTGTGGAGTATTTTGATGACAATGGCATGGATCATTGTGATGAAAACATCATGGACATTGTGATGAAAAAGGCATGGAGCCTTTTCGTGACAGGGTTCAAGGAGCATTCTGATGACAAGTGTCAGGGAGCATTGTGATGAAAAGTGTATTGAGAATTGTGATGACAAAGGTCAGGGAGCATTGTGATGAAAAAGGCATGGAGAAATGTGATGACAGGCATCTTAGAGCGTTGTGATGACAAGTGCTATGGAACATTGTGATCACAAGGGTTTGGAGCATTGTGATGACAGAGGTCATGGATCATTTAGATTTCAAGGAGCATGGAGCATTGTGATGACAAGGGCATGAAGCAATGTGATCCCAAGGTTCATGCAGGACTGTGATGACAATGGGAATGGAGTATTGTGATGACAAGCGCATAGAGCATTGCAATGACAAGGTCAGTTAGTATTTTGCTGACAAAGGCATGGAGCATTGTGATGACAGGTGTCATGGAGCCCTGTGATGACAAGCGTCACGGAGCATTGTGAATACAGGGGTCATGGAGCATTAGGATGACAAGGGCATGGATGATTTTGATGACAAGGGTTATGGAGCATTGGGCTGAAAATATTCATGGAGTATTATGATGACAGGGATCATGCAGCATTTTGATGACAAGTTCCTGGAGCACTTTGATGAGAAGACAATGGAGACTTGTGATAACAAGTCTCATGGAGCATTTTGATGAAAAGGGACATGGAGCATTGTGATTACAGGGGTCTTAGATCATTGTGATGACAAGGGCATGGAGCATTGTGATGAGAAAGCCATGGAGCATTCTGATGACATACATCATTGAGCATTATGATGACAAGGGCATGGAGCATTGTGATTACAGGGGTCTTGGAGCATTGTGATTAAAATGACATGGATCATTGTGATGAAAAAGGCATGGAGACGTGTTATGACAGGGTTAATGTAGCATACTGATGACAAGTGTCAGGGAGCATTGTGATAACAAGTGTATTAAGCATTGTGATGACAAAGGTCATGGAGCATTGTGATGAGAAGACCATGGATAATTGTGATGATGAGCGTCAAGGGGTGTTGTGATGATAAGGGTTATGGAACATTGTGATCACCAGGGTTTGGAGCATTGTGATGACAGAGGTCATGGAGCATTTTGATTTCATTGTGATGACAATAGCCTGAAGCATTATGATGATGGGCATCGTCCATTGTGATGACAGGGTTCATGGAGCATTGAGATGAAAATACGCATGGAGCATTTTGATTACAAGGGTCTTGGAGCATTGTGATGACAAGGGCATAGAGAATTTTGATGACAGGGCCATGGAACATTCTGATGACATGCGTCATGTAGCTTTTTGATGACAAGGGCATGGAGCATTTTGATTAGATGGGTCATGGAGCATTGTGATGACAAGTGTCATGGAGCCTTGTGATGACAAGGCCGTGGAACATTGTGATGGCAGGTGTCATGGAGCATAGTTATGACAGAGGTAAAGGAGCATTGTGATGAGAAGGGCATGGAGCATTGGTCTGAAATGTTTCATGGATTATTGTGATGAGTGTGGGCATAGAGAATTGTGATGATAAGGGCATGGAACACTGTGATACATGGGTCATGGAGGATTCTAATGACAAGGGCATGGGGCATTGTGATGAGAAGGGCATCGAGCATTGTGATTACAAGTGTCATGGAGCTTTGTGATGACAAGGGCATGGAGAAATGTGATGACAGGGTTCATGGAGCATTGTGATGTCAATGACATCGAGCATTGTGATGCCAGGGGTCATGGAGCTTTGTGATGACATAGGTCATGGAGCATTTTGATGACAAGTGCATGGTGCATTGTGATGAGAATGGCAGGGAGTATTTTGATGCCAGCGTCATGCAGCAATTTGATGAAAAGTGTATTGGAACATATTGATGACAGGGGTTATACAACATTGTGATGTCAGGGGTCATGGAACATTGTGATGATAAGGGGATGTAGCATTGTGATGACAGGGGTCATGGGACATTGTGATTACAGGGGTGAGGAGTATTGTGACGACTAGTGATCAAACACTGTGATATCTCTGGTGAGAGAGCATTTTGATGAGAAGTGTATGGAGCATTGTGATTACAAGGTTTATGGAGCATGGCAATGACAAGTTTCTGGACCGTTGTGATGAAAAGCGAATGGCACATTGTGATGAGAAGGGTCATGGAACATTTTTCAAACAAAGGCATGGAGCATTTTGATGACAATGGTCACGGAGCATTGTGATGAAAACGGCATGGGGCATTGTGATGAAAATGGCATGGAGCCTTTTCGTGACAGGGTTCAAGGAGCATTCTGATGACAAGTGTCAGGGAGCATTTTGATGACAAGTGTACTGAGCATTGTGATGACAAAGGTCATGAGCATTGTGATGAAAAGGGCATGGGATTTTGTGATGACAGTCATCATGGAGCATTGTGATGACAAGTGTTATGGAACTTTGGGATCACAATGGTTTGGAGCATTGTGATGAGAGAGGTCATGGATCATTTTGATTTCAAGGAGCATGGAGCATTGTGATGACAAGGGCATGAAGCAATGTGATCCCAAGGTTCATGGAGGATTGTGATGACAATGGAAATGGAGTATTTTGATGACAAGCACATAGAGCATTTTAATGACAAGGTCATGTAGCATTTTGCTGACAAAGTCATGGAGCATTGTGATGACAGGTGTCATGGAGCACTGTGATGACAAGCGTCACGGAGCATTGTGAATACAAGGGTCATGGAGCATTGGGATGACAAGGGCATGGATCATTGTGATGACAAGTGTCATGGAGCATTGGGCTGTATATGTTCATGGAGTATTGTGATGACAGGGGTCATGGAGCATTGTGATGTCAGAAGTCAAGGAGAATTTTGATTTCATTGTGCTGACAATAGCCGGAATCAATATGATGATGGGCATGATTCATTGTGATGACAGGGTTCATGGAGCATGGAGATGAAAAGGGGCATGGAGCATTGTGATTACAGGGGTCTTGGAGCACTGTGATGACAAGGGCATGGAACATTTAATGAGAAGGCCATGGAACATTCTGATGACATGTGTCATGGTGCTTTGTGATGACAAGGGCATGGAGCATTGTGATTACAGGGGTCTTGGAGCATTGTGATGACAAGTGTCATGGAGCCTTGTGATTACAAGGCCATGGAACATCGTGATGGATGTCGTCATGGAGCACTGTTATGACAGGGGTAATGGAGCATTGTGATGAGAAGGGCATGGAGCATTGTGATTACAAGTTTTATGGAGCATTGCAATGAGAAAATTGTGGACCGTTGTGATGAAAATTGCGTGGCAAATTGTGATGAAAAGGGTCATGGAGCATTTTTTTGACAAAGGCATGGAGCATTGTGATGACAAGGGTCACGGAGTATTGTGATGAAATGTTCATGGAGCATTGTGGTTACAAACGACACAGAGCCTTGTGATGACGCGGGCATGGAGCATTGTGATGACAAATGTTATGAAGCATTGTGATGACTGGACTCACGGAGCATTGTGATGACAGGGGTCATGGTGCATTGTGATGACAAGGGCATGGAGCATTGTGATGACAGGGGCATGGAGCATTCGTCTGACAACTTTCATAGATTATTTTGAGGACAGTGGACAAGGTGCATTGTGATGACAAGGGCATGGATCATTGTGATGAGAAGGTCATGGAGTATTGTGAAGAGAGTTGTCAGGGAGCATTGTGATGACATATGTCATGGTCCATTGCGATGACAATAGCAGGGAGCCTTGTGATGCCAAATGTAATGGAGGATTGTGTTGACAAATATAATGGAGCACTGTGATGACTAGGGCTTGGAGCATTATGATGACAAGGGCCATTGAGAATTTTCAGTACAAGGTCGTGAAGCATTGTGATGACAATGTCCTGGAGCATTGTGATGAGAAAAACATGGAACCTTGTGATGAGAAATCTCATGGAGCATACTGATGAAAATGGACATGGACCATTGTGATTACAGGCGTCTTGGAACATTGTGATGACATGTGCATGGAGCATTGTGAGGAGAAGACCAAGAGCATTCTGAAGACATGCGTCCTTTAGCTTTGTGATGACAAGGGCATGGAGCATTGTGATTAAATTGGTCTTGGAGCATTGTGATGAAAAATCATGGAGCCTTGTCATGACAGGGTTCAAGGAGCATACAGACAACAAGTGTCAGGGAGCATTTTGATGACAAGTGTATTGAGCATCGTGATGACAAAGGTCATGGAGCATTGTGATGAGAAGACCATGGATAACTGTGATGACGAGCGTCATGGTGCATTGTGATGACAAGTGTTTTGGAATATTGTGATCACAAGCGTTTGGAGCATTGTTATGTCAGAGATCATGGAGAATTTTGATTTCATTATGATGACAATAGCATTAAGCATTATGATGATGGTCATGGTGCATTGTGATGACAGGGTTCATGAAACATTGAGATGAAAATGGGCATGGATCATTGTGGTTACAGGGTTCTTGGAGCATTGTGATGAGAAGGGTCATGGAGCCTTGTGATGACAAGGACATGGAACATCGTGATGGCAGGGGTCATGGATCATGGGTATGACAGGGATAATGGAGCATTGTGATGGCAGGGCAAGGAGCATTCTGATGAGAAGGCCATGGAGCATTCTGATGATATGTGTCATGGAGGTTTGTGATGACAAGGACATGAAGCAATGTGATGAGAACCTTAATGGAGCATTGTGATGACAATGACATGGAGCATTGTGATGACAAGGGTTATGGATCTTTGTGATGACAAAGGTCACGGAGCATTTTGATGACAAGGGCGTTGTGCATTGTGATGAGAAGGGTAGGGAGCAGTGTGATGACAGGGTCATGGAGCAATTTGATGAAAAGTGTCAAGGAATATTTTGATGAAAGTGGGTATGGAACATTGTGATGCCAGGGGTCATCGAACATTGTGATGATAAGTGCATGTAGCATTGTGGTGACAGGAGTCATGGCACATTTTGATGACAGGGGTGAGGGAATATTGTGACGAATATTGATGTAACATTGTGACATCAGTGGTGAAAGAGCATTTAGGTGAGAAGTCCATGGAGCATTGTGATGAAAAGGTTCATGGAGCATTGTGATGTCAAGATTGGGGAGCACTGTAATGACAAGTGCATGGTGCATTGGGATGACATGTGTCATGGAGCATTGTGCTGACAAGCACATGGAGCATTGTGATGACAAGTGTCATGGAGCATTGTGCTGAGAAAGGCATAGAGCATTGTGATGACAAAGGTCAAAGAGCATTGTGATGAAAAGTTCATGGAGCATTGTGGTTAAAAAGGTCACAGAGACTGTTGATTACGAGGTCATGGACCATTGTGATGACAAAGGTCATGAAGCATTGTGATAACTGGAGTCACGGAGCATTGTGATGACAGGGGTCATGGAGCATTGTGATAACAAGGGCATGGAGTATTGTGATGACAAGGGCATGGAATATTGGTCTAATAAGTTTCATGGATTATTGCGATGACAGTTGGAATGGCGCATTGTGATGACAACGGCATGGAGCATTGTGATGACCAGGTCATGCAGTATTGGGAAGACAGGTGTCAGGGAGCATTGTGATGACATATGTAATGGCCCATTGTGATGACAATGGCATGGAGCATTGTGATGCCAAGTGTCATGGAGGATTCTGATGACAAAGGTAATGGTGCACTGTGATGACAATAGCTTGGAGCATTGAGATGACAAGGGTCAGGGAGCACTGTGCTGACAAGTGCATGGAGAATTGTGATGACAAGTGTCATGGAGCACTGTGATGAGAAGGACATGGATCATTGTGATGAAAAAGGCATGGAGCCTTGTCATGACAGGGTTCAAGGAGCATACAGACAACAAGTGTCAGGGAGCATTTTGATGACAAGTGTAATGAGCATTGTGATGACAAAGGTCATGGAGCATTTTGATGAGAAGGCCATGGATAATTGTGATGACGAGTGTCATGGGGCACTGTGATGACAGAGTTATGGAATATTGTGATCACAAGGGTTTGGAGCATTGTTATGACAGAGGTCATGGAGCATATTGATTTCATTGTGATGACAATAGCCTGAAGCATTTTGATGATGGGCATGGTGCATTGTGATGCCAGGGTTCATGGATCATTGAGAAGAAAATGGGCATGGAGCTTTGTGATTACAGGGGTCTTGGAGCATTGTGATGAGAAGGGTCATGGAGCCTTGTGATGCAAGGCCACGGAACATCGTGATGGCAGTTTTCATGGAGCATTGTTATGACCGGGGTAATGGAGCATTGTGATGGCAAGCACATGGAGCATTGTGATGAGAAGGCCATGGAGCATTCTGATGACATGTGTCATGGAGCTTTGTGATGACAAGGGCATGGAGCAATGTGATGAGAGCATTCATGGAGCATTGTGATGACAATGACATGGAATATTGTGATGCCAAGGGTCATGGATCTTTGTGATGAAAAATAACAGGGAGCATTTTGATGACAAGTGTTTGTGCATTGTGATGAGAAGGGCAGGGAGCATTGTGATGACAGGGTCATGGAGCAATTTGATGAAAATTGTCATGGAACATTTATATGACAGGGGTTATGGAACACTGTGATGTCATGGTTCATGGAGCATTTTGATGAAAAGGGTCATGGAGCATTTTGATGACAGGGGTTATGGAGCATTGTGATGACAGGTGTCTTCGAACATTGTGATGATAAATGCATGTAGCATTGTGATGACAGGGGTCATGGAACATTGTGATAACAGGGGTGAGGGAGTATTGAGACGAATAGTGATGTAACATTTTGATATCTGTGGTGAGAGAGCATTTTGATGAGAAGTGCATGGAGCATTGTGATGAGAAGTGCATGGAGCATTGTGATGACAAGCTTTATGGAGCATTGTGATGACAAGATTGGGGAGCACTGTGATGACAAGCGCATGGTGCATTGTGATGACATGTGTCATGGAGCATCTTACTAACAAGCGCATGGAGCATTGTGATGACAAGGGTCAAGGAGCATTGTGCCGAGAAGGGCATAGAGAATTGTGATGACCAGATATAAAGAGCATTGTGATGACAATGGTCAAGGAGCATTGTGATGAAAAGGGCATGGAAAATTGGTCTACTAAGTTTCAAGTATTATTGCGATGACTGTTGGTATGGTGCATTGTGGTGACAAGGGCATGGAACATTGTGATAGCCATGTCATGCCGTATTGTGAAGACTGGTGTCAGGGAGCAATGTGTTGACATATGTAATGGCCCATTGTGATGACAATGGCCTGGAGCATTGTCATGCCAATTGTCATGGAGGATTCTGATGACAAAGGTATTGGAGCATTGTGATGACAATGGCTTGGAGCATTGAGCTGACAAGGGTCAGGGAGCATTGTGCTGACAAGTGCATGGAGAATTGTGATGACAAGGGTCATGGAGCATTCTCATGACAAGCTTGTGGATTATTTTGATGACAGTGGCTTGGAGCACTGTGATGAAAACGGCATGGGGCATTGTGTTGAAAAAGGCATGGAGGCTTTTCGTGACAGGGTTCAAGGAGCATTCTGACAAGTGTCAGGGAGCATTGTGATGACAAGTGTATTGAGAATTTTGATGACAAAAGTCATGGAGCATTGTGATGAAAAGTGCATGGGGTATTGTGATGACAGGCATCATGGAGCGTTGTGATGACAAGTGTTATGGAACATTTTGATCACAAGGGTTTGGAGCATTGTGATGACAGAAGTCATGTATCATTTTGATTTCAAGGAGCATGAAGCATTGTGATAACAAGGGCATGAAGCAATGTGATCCCAAGGTTCATGGAGGATTGTGATGACAATGGTAATGGAGTATTGTGATGACAAGCACATAGAGCATTGTAATCACAAGGTCATGTAGCATTTTGCTGACAAAGTCATGGAGCATTGTGATGACAGGTGTCATGGAGCACTGTGATGACAACCGTCACGGAGCATTGTGAATACAGGTGTCATGGAGCATTGGGATGACAAGTGCATGGATCATTGTGATGACAAGGTTCATGGAGCATTGGGCTGAAAATGTTCATGGAGTATTGTGATGACAGGGGTCATGGAGCATTGTGATGACAGAGGTCATGGAGCATTTTTATTTCATTGTGATGACAATAGCATGAAGCATTATGATGATGGGCATGGTGCATTTTGATGACAGGGTTCATGGATCATTGAGATGAAATGGGGCATGGAGCATTGTGATTACAGGGGTCTTGGAGCACTGTGATGACAAGGGCATGGAGCATTTTGATGAGAAGGACATGGAACATTCTGATGGCATGTATCATGGAGCTTTGTGATGACAAGGCCATAGATCTTTTTGATTACAGGGGTCTTGGAGCATTGTGATGACAAGGGTCATGGAGCCTTTTGATGACAAGGCCGTGGAACATTGTGATGGCAGTTGTCATGGAGCATTGTTATGACAGAGGTAAAGGAGCACTGTGATCAGAAGGGCATGGAGCATTGTGATTACAAGTTTTATGGAGCATTACCATGACAAATTTGTGGACCGTTGTGATGAAAAGCGCGTAGCACATTGTGATGACAAGGGTCATGGAGCATTGTTGTGACAAAAGCATGGAGCATTTTGATGACAAGTGTCACGGAGCATTGTGATGATTAGTTCATGGAGCACTGTGGTTATAAAGGTCACAGAGCCTTGTGATGACGCGGGCATGGACCATTGTGATGACAAATGTTATGAAGCATTGTGATGACTTGAGTCACGGAGCATTGTCATGACATTGGTCATGGAGCATTGTGATGACAAGGGCATTGAGCATTGTGGTGACAGGGGCATGGAGCATTGGTCTGACAAGTTTCATAGATTATAGTGATGACAGTGGACATGGTGCATTGTGATGACAATGGCATGGATCATTGTGATGAGAAGGTCATGGAGTATTGTGAAGACAGGTGTCAGGGAGCATTGTGATGACATATGTCATGGTCCATTACAATGACAATGGCAGGGAGCATTCTGATGCCAAATGTAATGGAGGATTTTGATGACAAATATAATGGAGCATAGTGATGACTAGGGCTTGGAGCATTATGATGACAAGGGGCATTGAGAATTTTCATGAAAGGTCGTGAAGCATTGTGATGACAAGGTCCTGGAGCATTGTGATGTGAAATCCATAGAGACTTGTGATGACAAATATCATGGAGCATACTGATGAAAAGGGGCATGGACCATAGTGATTACAGGGGTCTTGGAACATTGTGATGACATGGGCATTGAGCATTGTGAGGAGAAGGCAAAGGAGCATTCTGAAGAGATGTTTCATTGAGCTTTGTTATGACAAGAGCATGGAGCATTGGGTTTAAAGGTGTCTTGGAGCATTGTGATGGAAAGGGCATGGATCATTGTGTTGAAAAAGGCATGGAGCCTTGTCATGACAGTGTTCAAGGAGCATAGAGACAACATGTGTCAGGGAGCATTTTGATGACAAGTGTATTGAGCATTGTGATGACAAAAGTCATGTTGCATTGTAATGAGAAGACCATGGATAATTGTGATGACGAGTGTCATGGGGCACTGTGATGACAAGTGTTATGGAATATAGTGATCACAACGGTTTGGAGCATTGTTATGACAGAGGTCATGGAGCATTTTCAATTCATTGTGATGGCAATAGCATGAAGCATTATGATGATGGGCATGGTGCATTGTGATGACAGGGATCATGGATCATTGAGATGAAAAGGGGCATAGAGCATTGTGATTACAGGGTTTATGGAGCATTGCTATGACAAATATGTGGACCGTTGTGATGAAAAGCGCATAGCACATTGTGATGACAAGGGTCATGGAGCATTTTTCTGACAAAGCCATGGAGCATGGTGATGACAAGGATCACAGAGCATTGTGGTGAAATGTTCATGGAGAATTGTGGTTACAAAGGTCATAGAGCCTTGTGATGACGCCGGCATGGACAATTGTGATGACAAATGTTATGAAGCATTGTGATGACTGGAGTCACGGGGCATTGTGATGACAGGGGTCAAGGAGTACTGTGATGACAAGGGCATGGAGCATTGTGATGACAAGGGCACGGATCATTGTGGTGACAGAGGCATGGATCATTGGTCTCACAAGTTTCATAGATTATTGTGATGACAGGGGACATGGTGCATTGTGATGACAAGGGCATGCATCATTGTGATGAGAAGGTCATGGAGTATTGTGAAGACAGGTGTCAGGGAGCATTGTGATGACATATGTCATGGTCCATTGCGATTACAATGGCAGGGAGCATTGTGATGCCAAATGTAATGGAGGATTGTGATGACAAATATAATGGAGCACTGTGATGACTAGGGCTTGGATCATTATGATGACAAGGGCCATTGAGAATTTTCAGGACAATGTCGTGAAGCATTGTGATGATAAGATCCTGGAGCATTGTGATGAGAAAAACATGGAGCAAAGTGATGACAACTCTCTTGGAGCATACTGATGAAAAGGGGCATGGACCATTTTGATTACAGGGGTCTTGGAACATTGTGATGACATGGGTATGGAGCATTGTGAGGAAAAGGCGAAGGAGCATTCTGAAGACATGCGTCATTGAGCTTTGTGATGACAAAGGCATGTAACACTGTGATTGCAGGGGTCTAGGGGCATTGTGATGAAAAGGGCATGGATCATTGTGATGGAAAAGGCATGGAGCCTTGTCATGACAGGGTTCAAGGAGCAAACTGACGACAAGTGTCAGGGAGCATTTTGATGATAAGTGTATTGAGCATTGTGATGAGAATAGTCATGGAGCCTTGTGATGACAAGGCCATGGAACATCGTAATGGCAGGGGTCATGGAGCCTTGTTATGACAGGGGTAATGGAGCACTGTGATGGCAAGGGCATGGAGCATTGTGATGAGAAGGCCATGGAGCATTCTGATGGCATGTGTCATGGAGCTTTGTGAAGACAAGGCATGGAGCAATGTGATGAGAGCGTTCATGGAGCATTGTGATGACAATGACATGGAGCATTGTGATGCCAAGGGTCATGGATATTTGTGATGACAAAGGTCATGGAGCATTTTGATGGCAAGGGCGTTGTGCATTGTGATGAGAAGAGCAGGGAGAATTGTGATGACAGGTTCATGGAGCAATTTGATGAAAATTGTCATGGAACATTTTGATGACAGGTGTTATGGAACATTATGATGTCAGGGGTCATGGAACATTGTGATGACAGGGTGAGGGAGTATTGTGACAAATAGTGATGTAGCATTTTGATATCAGTGGAGAGAGAGCACTTTGATGAGAAGTGCATGGAGCATTATGATGACAATGTTTATGGAGCATTGTGATGACAAGATTGTAGAGCACTGTGATGACAAGCACATGGAGCATTGTGATGACATGTGTCATGGAGCATTGTGCTGACAAGCGCATGGAGCATTGTGATGACAAGGGTCATGGAGCATTGTGCTGAGAAAGGTATAGAGCATTGTGATGACAAGGGTCAAAGAGCATTGTGATGAAAAGTTCATGGAGAATTGTGGTTAAAATGGTCACAGAGACTGTTGATGACTAGGGCATGGACCATTGTGATGACAAGGGTCATGAAGCATTGTGATGACTGGAGTCACGGAGCACTGTGATGACAGGGGTCATGGAGGATTGTGATAACAAGGGCATGGAGCATTGTGATGACAAGGGCATGGAACATTGGTCTAATAATTTTCATGGATTGTTGTGATGATAGTTGGAATGGCGCATTGTGATGAGAAGGGCATGGAGCATTGTGATGAGAAGGTCATGGAGTATTGTGAAGACAGGTGTCAGGGAGTATTGTGATAACATATGTAATGGCCCATTGTGATTACAATGGCATGGAGCATTGTGATGACAAGTGTCATGGAGGATTCTCATGACAAAGGTAATGGAACATTGTGATGACAATGGCTGGGAGCATTGTGATGACATGTGTCAGGGAGCATTGTGCTGACAAGTGCATGGAGAATTGTGATGACAAGGGTCATGGAGCATTCTGATGACAAGCTTGTGGAGTATTGTGATGACAATGGCATGGAGCATTGTGATGAAAACGGCATGGGGCATTGTGATGAAAATGTCATGGAGCCTTTTCGTGACAGGGTTCAAGGAGCATTCTGATGACAATGTCAGGGAGCATTGTGATGACATGTATATTGAGAAATGTGATGACAAAGGTCATGGAGCACTGTGATGAAAAGGGGATGGAGTATTGTGGTGACAGGCATCATGGAGCGTTTTGATGACAAGTGTTATGGAACATTGTTGTCACATGGGTTTGGAGCATTGTGATGACGGAGGTCATGGATCGTTTTGATTTCAAGGAGCATGGAGCATTGAGATGACAAGGGCATGAAGCAATGTGATCCCAAGTTTCATGGAGGATTGTGATGACAATGGAAATGGAGTATTTTGATGACAAGCGCATAGAGCATTGTAATGACACGGTCATGTAGCATTCTGCTGACAAAGGCATGGAGGATTATGATGAAATGTGTCAAGGAGCACTGTGAAGACAAGTGTCATGGAGCATTGTGAATACATGTGTCATGGAGCATTGGGATGACAAGGGCATGGATCATTGTGATGACAAGTGTCAGGGAGCACTGGGCTGAAAATGTTCATGGACTGTTGTGATGACAGGGGTCATGGAGCATAGTGATGAGTAGAGAATGGAGCATTGTGATGACAAGAGTCCAGGATCATTGTGTTGTCAGGAGTCATGGAGTGTTGTGATGACAGTGGTCATGGAGCATTGTGATGATATTGGCCATGGAGCATTGTGATGTGTAGGTCGTGGAGCATTGGGCTGAATATGTTAATGGATTATTGTGATGACAAGGGTCATGGAGCATTGTATGACAAGGCAATGGAGAATGGTGATGACAAGGTCCTGGAGCACTGTGATGAGATGACCATGGAGACTTGTGATGACAAGTCTCACGGAGCATTCTGATGAAAAGGGGCATGGAACATTGTGATTACAGGGGTCTTGGAGCATTGTGATGACTAGGGCATGGATCATTGTGATGGGAAGGCCATGGAGCATTCTGATGACATGCTTCATGGAGTTTTGTGATGACAAGCCCATGGATCATTGTGATTACAGTGATCTTGGAGCATTGTGATGAAAAGGGCACGGAGCATTGTGATGAAAATGCATGGAGCCTTGTCATGACAGGGTTCAACGAGCATACTGACGACAAGTGTCAGGGAGAATTGTGATGACAATAGTATTGAGCATTGTGATGACAAAGGTCATGGAACATTGTGATGAGAAGACCATGGATAATTGTGATGAGCGTCATAGGGTGTTGTGATGATAAGTGTTATGGAACATTGTGATCACAAGGGTTTGGAGCATTATGATGACAGAGGTAATGGAGCATTTTGATTTCATTGTGATGACAATAGCCTGAAGCATTATGATGATGGGCATGGTGCATTTTGATGACAGGGTTCATGGTGCATTGAGAGGAAAAGGGGCATTGAGCATTGTGATTACAGGGGTCTTGGAGCATTGTGATGACAAGGACATGGAGCATTGTGATGAGAAGGCCATGGAACATTCTCATGACTTGTGTCATTGAGCTTTGTGATGAAAAGGGCATGGAGCATTGTGATTACAGGGGTCTTGGAGCATTGTGATGACAAGGGTCATGGAGCCTTGTTATGACAAGGCCGTGGAACATTGTGATGGCAGGGGTCATGGAGCATTTTTATGACAGATGTAATGGAGCATTGTGATGAGAAGGGCATTGAGCATTGGCCTGAAATCTTTCATGGATTATTGTGATGAGAGTGGGAATGGAGCATTGTGATGACAAGGGGACGGAACACTGTGATACATGAGTTATGGAGGATTGTGATGAAAATGGAATGGAGCATTTTGATGAAAAGTGCATCGAGCATTGTGATGACAAGTGTCATGGAGCTTTGTGATGACAAGTGCATGGAGCAATGGGATGAGAGGGTTCTTGGAGCATTGTGATGACAATGACATGGAGCATTGTGATGCCAAGGGTGCTGGAGCTTTGTGATGACAAAGGTCATGGAGCATTTTGATGACAAGCGTGTGGTGCTTTGTGATGAGAAGGTGAGGGATCATTTTTTTTGAATGATTTAATAAAATTTGTTAGGGCCATTTTGATAAATGTTTTTATTATAGTTTTTTTTTTAACCCACTTTTTATTTATTTATTTATTTATTTATTTATTTATTTATTTATGGCTGTGTTGGGTCTTCGTTTCTGTGCGAGGGCCTTCCCTAGTTGTGGCAAGTGGGGGCCACTCCTCATCACGGTGTGCGGGCCTTTCATTATCGTGGCCTCTCTTGTTGCGGAGCACAGGCTCCACATGCGCAGGCACAGTAATTGTGTCTCACGGGGCTAGCTGCTCCGTGGCATGTGGTATCTTCCCAGACCAGGGCTCGAACCCATGTCCCCTGCATTGGCAGGCAGACTCTCAACCACTGCACCACCAGGGAAGCCCCCATAAGGTGAGGGATCATTTTGATGACAGGGTCATGCAGCAATTTGTTGAAAAGTGTAATGGAACATTTTGTTGACAGGGGTTACAGAACATTGTGATGCCATGGGTCATGGAGCGTTGGGATGAAAAGTGTCATGGAGCATTTTGATGAGAGTGGTTATGGAAAATTTTGATGTCAGAGGGGTCCTGGAACATTGTGATTACAGGGTTGAGGGAGGATTGTGATGACTAGTGATGGAACATTGTGATATCTCAGGTGAGAGAGCATTTGGATGAGAAGTGCATGGAGCATTGTGATTACAAGTTTTATGGAGCATAGCGATGACAAGGTTGTGGATCATTTTGATGAAAAGCGTGTGGCACATTGTGATGACAAGGGTCATGGAACATTGTTCTGACAAAGGCATGGAGCATTGTGATGACAAGGGTCACGGAGCATTGTGATGAAAAGTTCATGGAGCATTGTGGTTACAAACGTCACAGAGCCTTGTGATGACGCGGGCATGGACCATTGTGATGACAAACGTTATGAAGCAATGTGATGACTGGATTCACGGAGCATTGTGATGACAGGGGTCATGGAGCATTGTGATGACAAGAGCATGGAACATTGTGATGACAGGGACATGGTGAGTTGTGGTGACAAGTTTCAGAGATTATTGTGCTGACAGTGGACATGGTGCATTGTGAAGACAAGGGCATGGAGCATTGTCATGAGAAGGTCATGGAGTATTGTGAAGAGAGCTGTCAGAGAGCATTGTGATGACATATGTCATAGTCCATTGCGATGACAATGGCAGGGAGCATTGTGATGCCAACTGTAATGGAGGATTGTGATGACAAATATAATGGAGCATTGTGATGACTAGGGCTTGGAGCATTATGATGACAAGGGTCATTGAGAATTTTCATGACAAGGTCGTGAAGCATTGTGATGACAAGCTCCTGGAGCATTGTGATGAGAAAACCATGGAGCATTTTGATGAATAGTCTCATGGAGCATACTGATGAAAAGGGGCAAGGAGCATTCTGATTACAGGGTTCTTGGAACATTGTGATGACAAGTGCATGGAACATTGTTCTAGTTAGTTTCATGTATTATTGTGATGACAGTTGGAATGGCGCATTGTGATGACAAGGGCATGGAGCATTGTGATGACCAGATCATGCATTATTGTGAAGAGAGGTGTCAGGGAGCATTGTGATGACATATGTAATGGCCCATTGTGAAGACAATGGCATGGAGCATTGTGATGCCAAGTGTCATGGAGGATTCTGATGACAAATGTAATGGAGCATTGAGATGACAATGGCTTGGAGCATTGTGATGACAAGGGTCAGGGAGCATTGTGCTGACAACTGCATGTAGAATTGTGATGACAAGTGTCATGGAGCATTCTGATGACAACCTTGTGGAGTATTTTGATGACAATGGCATGGAGCATTGTGATGAAAACGGCATGGGGCTTTGTGATGAAAAATGCATGGAGCGCTTTACTGACAGGGTTCAATGAGCATTCTGACGACAAGTGTCAGGAAGAATTGTGATGACAATTGTATTGAGTATTGTGATGAGAAAGATCATGGAGTATTGTGATGAAAAGGCCATGGAGTATTGTGATGACAGGCATCATGGAGCGTGGTGATGTCAAGGGCATGAAGCAATGTGATCCCAAGGTTCATGGAGGATTGTGATGACAATTGTAATGAAGTATTGTGATGACAAGCGCATAGAGCATTGTAATGAGAAGGTCATGTAGCATTTTGCTGACAAAGGCATGGAGCATTGTGGTGACAGGTGTCATGGAGCATTGGGATGACAAGGGCATAGATCATTGTGATGACAAGGGTCATGGAGCATTGGGCTGAAAAAGTTCATGGAGTATTTTGATGACAGTGGTCATGGAGCATTGGGATAACAAGGGCATGGAGCATTGTGATGACAAGGGCATGGAACATTGGTCTAATAAGATTCATGGATTATTGCGATGGCAGTTGGAAGGAAGCATTGTGATGACAAGGACATGGAGCATTGTGATGACAAGAGTCCCGCATCATTGTGTTGTCAGGTGTCATGGAGTGTTGTGATGACAGTGGTCATGGAGCATCATGATGATATTGGTCAGGGAGCATTTTGATGAGAATGTCATGGAGCATTGGGCTGAAAATATTCATGGAGTATTGTGATGAAAGGGGTCATGGAGCATTGTGATGAAAAGGGCGTGGATCATTGTGATGAAAAAGGCATGGATCCTTGTCATGACAGGGTTCAAGGAGAATACTGACGACAAGTGTCAAGGAGCATTGTGATGACAAGTGTATTGAGCATTGTGATGACAAAGATCATGGCGCATTGTGATGACAAGACAATGGATAATTGTGATGATGAGCGTCATGGAGTGTTGTGATTATAAGTGTTATGGAACATTGTGATCACAAGGGTTTGGAGCATTATGATGACAGAGGACATGGAGTATTTTGATTTCATTGTAATGCCAATAGCCTGAAGAATTTTCATGATGGGCATGGTGCATTGTGATGGCAGTGTTAATGGAGGATGGAGATGAAAAAGGGCATGGAGGATTGTGATTACAGGGTTCTTGGAGCATTGTGATGACAAGGGCATGGAGCATTGTGAGGAGAAGGCCATGGAACCTCCTGATGATATGCGTCATGGAGCTTTGTGATGACAAGGGCATGGAGCATTTTGATTACAGGTGTCTTGGAGCATTGTGATGACAAGGGTCATGGAGCCTTGTGATGACAAGGCCGTGGAACATTTTGATGGCCGGGGTCATGGAGCATTGTTATGACAGAGTTAATGGAGCATTGTGATGAGAAGGGCATTGAGCATTCGTCTGAAATATTTCATGGATTATTGTGATGAGAGTGGGCATGAAGCATCGTGATGACAAGGGCACGGAACACTGTGATACCTGTGTCATGGAGGATTGTAAGGACAAGGGCATGGAGCAATGTGATGAGAGACTTCATGGAGCATTGTGATGACAATGACATGGAGCATTGTGAGGAGAAGGCCATGGAGCATTCCGATTACATGCATCAGGTAGCTTTGTGATGACAAGGGCTAGGAGCATTGTGATTACAGGGTTCTTGGAACACTGTGAAGAAAAGGGCATGGATAATTGTGATGAAAAAGGCATGGAGCCTTGTCATGACAGGGTTAAAGGAGCATACTGACAAGTGTCAGGGAGCATTGTGATGACAAGTGTATTGAGCATTGTGATGACAAAGATCATGGAGCATTGTGATGACAAGACCATGGATAATTGTGATGATGATCGTCATGGGGTGTTGTGATGATAAGTGTTATGGAACATTATGATCACAACGGTTGGGAGCATTTTGATGACAGAGGACATGAAGAATTTTGATTTCATTGTAATGATAATAGCCTGAAACATTATGATGATGGGCATGGTTCATTGTGATGACAGGGTTCATGGAAAATTGAGATGAAAAAGGGCATGGAGCATTGTGATTTAAGGGGTCTTGTAGCATTGTGATGACAAGCGCATAGAGCATTGTAATGACAAGGTCATGTAGAATTTTGCTGACGAAGGCATGGAGCATTGTGATGAGAGTTGTCATGGAGCACTGTGATGACATGTGTCACGGATCATTGTGAATACAGGGGTCATGGAGCATTGGGATGACAAGGTCATGGATCATTGTGATGAAAAGGGTCATGGAGCACTGCCCTGAAAATGTTCATGGAGTATTGTGATGAGAGGAGTCATGGAGCATTGTGATGACAGAGGTCATAGAGAGTTTTGATTTCATTGCACTGACAATAGCCGGAAGCATTATGGTGATGGGCATGATGCATTGTGATGACAGGGTTCATGGAGCATTGAGATGAAAAGGGGCATGGAGCATTGTGATTACAGGGGTCCTGGAGCACTGTGATGACAAGGGCATGCCTCATTTTTATGAGCGGGCCATGGAACATTCTGATGACATGTGTCATGGAGCTTTGTGATGACAAGTGCATGGAGATTTGTGATTACAGGGGTCTTGGAGCATTGTGATGACAATTGTCATGGAGCCTTGTGATGACAAGGCCGTGGAACATTGTGATGTCAGAGGTCATGGATCATTGTTATGACCGGGGTAATGGAGCACTGTGATGAGAAGGGCATGGAGCATTGAGATTAAAATGTTTATGGAGCATTGCGATGACAAATTTGTGGACCGTTGTGATGAAAAGCGCGTGGCACATTTTGATGACAAGGGTCATGGAGTATTTTTCTGACAAAGGCATTGAACATTGTGATGACAAGTGTTACGGAGCATTGTGATGAAAAGTTCATGGAGCATTGTGGTAACAAAGGTAACAGAGCCTTGTGATGATGCGGGCATGGACCATTGTGATGACAAATGTTATGAAGCATTGTGATGACGGGAGTCACAGAGCATTGTGATGACAGGGGTCATGAAGCTCTGTGATGACAAGGGCAAGGAGCATTGTGCTTAGAAAGGCATACAGCATTGTGATGACAAGGGTCAAAGAGCATTGTGATAAAAAGTTAATGGAACATTATGGTTAAAATGGTCACAGAGACTGTTGATGATGAGGGCATGGACCATTGTGATGACAAAGTTCCTGAAGCACTGTGATGAGTGGAGTCATGGAGCATTGTGATAAAAAGGGCATGGATAATTGTGATGACAAAGGCATGGAGCATTGGTCTAATAAGTTTCATGGATTATTGCGATGACAGTTGGAATGGCGCATTGCGATGAGAAGGGCATGGAGCATTGTGATGACAAGGTCATGCAGTATTGTGAAGACAGCTGTCAGGGAGCATTGTGATGAGATATGTAATGGCCCATTGTGATGACAATGGCATGGAGCATTGTAATGCCAAGTGTCATGGAGGATTCAGATGACAAAGGTAATGGAGCATTGTGATGACAATGCCTTGGAGCATTGTGATGACAAGGGTCAGAGAACATTGTGCTGACAAGTGCATGGAGAATTGTGATGACAAGGGTCATGGAGCATTCTGATGACCAGCTTGTGGAGTATTTTGATGACAATGGTATGGAGCATTGTGTTGAAAACAGCATTGGGCATTGTGATGAAAATGGCATGGAGCCTTTTCATGACAGGTTTCAAGGAGCATTCTGACGAGAAGTTTCAGGAAGCATTGTAATGACAAGTGTATTTAGAATTGTGATGACAAAGGTCATGGAGCATTGTGAGGAAAAGTCCATGGAGTATTGTGATGACAGGCATCATGGAGCGTTGTGATGACAAGTGTTATGGAACATTCTGATCACAAGGGTTTGGAGCATTGTGATGACAGAGGTCATGGATCATTTTGATTTCAAGGAGCATGGAGCATTGTGATGACAAGCGCATGAAGCAATGTGATCCCAAGGTTCATGGAGGATTGTGATGACAATGGTAATGGAGTATTGTGATGACAAGTGCATAGAGCATTGTAATGACAAGGTCATGTAGCATTTTGCTGACAAAGTCATGGAGCATTGTGATGACAGGTGTCATGGAGCACTGTGATGACAACCGTCACGGAGCATTGTGAATACAGGGGTCATGGAGCATTGGGATGACAAGGGCATGGATCACTGTGATGACAAGTGTCATGGAGCATTGGGCTGAAAATGTTCATGGAGTATTTTGATGACAGGGGTCATGGAGCATTGTGATGACAAAGGTCATAGAGAATTTTGATTTCATTGTGCTGACAATAGCCAGAAGTATTATGATGATGTGCATGATGCACTGTGATGACAGGGTTCATGGACCATTCATATGAAAAGGGGCATGGAGCACTGTGATAACAGGGGTCTGGGAGCATTGTGATGAAAAGGGCATGGAGCATTTTGATGAGACGGCCATGGAACATTCTGATGACATGTGTCATTGAGCTTTGTGATGACAAGGTCATAGAGCTTTGTGATTACAGTGTTCTTGGGGCATAGTGATGAGAAGGGTCATGGAGCCTTGTGATGAAAAGGTCATGGATCATCGTGTTGGCTTGGGACATGGAGCATTGTTATGACAGGGGTAATGGAGCATTGTGATGGCAAGGGCATGGAGCATTGCGATGAGAAGGCCATGGAACATTCTGATGACATGTGTCATGGAGCTTTGTGATGACAAGGGCATGGAGCAATGTGATGAGAGCGTTCATGGAGCATCGTGATGACAAAGACATTGAGCGTTGTGATGCCAAGCGTCATGGATCTTTGTGATGACAAATATCATGGAGCATTTTGATGACAAGGGCGTTGTACATTGTGATGAGAAGGGCAGGAGCATTGTGATGAAAGGGTCATGGAGCAATTTGATGAAAAGAGTCATGGAATATTTTGATGACAGGGGTTATGGAACATTGAGATGTCAGGGGTCATGTAGCATTTTGATGAAAAGGGTCATGGAGCATTTTGATGACAGGGGTTATGTAACATTGCGATGTCAGTGGTCATCAAACATGGTGATGATAATGCATGTAGCATTGTGATGACAGGAGTAATGGAACATTGTGATGACAGGGGTGAGGGAGTATTGTGACGAATAGTGATGTAACATTGTGATATCAGTGGTGAGAGAGGAATTTGATGAGAAGTGCCTGGAGCATTGTGATGACAAGGTTTATGGAGCATTGTGATGACAAGATTGTGGAGCACTGTGATGACAAGCGCATGGTGCATTGTGATGACATGTGTCTTGAAGCATCGTGCTGACAAGCTCATGGAGCATTGTGATGGCAAGGATCATGGTGCATTGTGCTGAGAAAGGCATAGAGCATGGTGATGACAAGGGTCAAAGAGCATTGTGATGAAAAGTTCATGGAGCATTGTGGTTAAAAACGTCACAGAGACTGTTGATGATGAGGGCATGGACCATTGTGATGACAAAGGTCAAGAAGCATTGTGATGACGGGAGTCACAGAGCATTGTGATGACAGGGGTCATGGAGCATTGTAATAACAAGGGAATGGAGCATTGTGATGACAAGGACATGGATCATTAGTCTAATAAGTTTCATGGATTATTGCGATGAGAGTTGGAATGGCGCATTGTGATGACAAGGGCATGGAGCATTGTGATGACCAGGTCATGCAGTATTGTGAAGACAGTTGTCAGGGAGCATTGTGATGACATATATAATGGCCCATTGTGATGACAATGGCATGAAACATTGTGATGCCAAGTGTCATGGAGGAATCTGATGACAAAGGCAATGGAGCATTGTGATGACAATGGCTTGGAGCATTGTGATGACAAGGGTCAGGTAGCTTTGTGCTGAGAATTGCATGGAGAATTATGATGACAAGGGTCATGGAGCATTCTGATGACAAGCTTGTGGAGTATATTGATGACAATGACATGGAGCAATGTGATGAAAACGGCATGGGGCATCGTGATGAAAAAGTCATTGAGCCTTTCGTGACAGGGTTCAAGGAGCATTCTGACGACAAGTGTCAGGGAGCATTGTGATGACAAGTGTATTGAGAATTGTGATGACAAAGGTCATGGAGCATTGTGATGAAAAGGTCATGCAGTATTGTGATGACAGGCATCATGCAGTGTTGTGATGACAAGTGTTATGGAACATTGTGATCACAAGGGTTTGGATCATTGTGATGACAGAGGTCATGGATCATTTTGATTTCAAGGAGCATGGAGCATTGTGATGACAAGGTCATGAAGCAATGTGATCCCAAGGTTCATGGAGGATTTTGATGACAATGGTAATGGAGTATTGTGTTGACAAGTGCATAGAGCATTGTAATGAAAACGTTATTTTGCATTTTGCTGACAAAGGCATGGAGCATCGTAATGACAGGTGTCTTGGAGCACTGTGATGACAAGCGTCACGGAGCATTTTGAATACAGGGGTCATGGAGCATTGGGATGACAAGAGCATGGATCATTGTGATGACAGGGATCATGGAGCATTGTGATGACCGAGGTCATGGAGAATTTTGGTTTCACTGTGCTGACAATAGCCGGAAGCATTATGATGATGGGCATGGTGCATGGTGATGACAGGGTTCATGGAGCATTGAGATGAAAAGGGGCATGGAGCATTGTGATTACAGGCGTCTGGGAACATTGTGATGACAAGGGAATGGAACATTTTGATGAGAAAGCCATGAAACATTCTGATGACATGTGTCATGGAGCTTTGTGATGACAAGGGCATGGAACATTGTGATTAGAGGTGTTTTGGAGCATTGTGATAACAAGGGTCATGGTGCCTTGTGATGGCAAGGCCATGGAACATTTTGATGGCAGGTGTCATGGAACATTGCTATGACAGGTGTAATGGAGCATTTTGATGAGAAGGGCATGGAACTTTCTGATTACAAAATTTATGGAGCATTGCCATGACAAATTTGTGGACCGTTGGGGTGAAAAGCGCGTGGCACGTTGTGATGATAAGGGACATGGAGTATTTTTCGGACAAATGCATGGAGCATTGTGATGACAAGGGTCACAGAGCATTGTGATGAAAATTTCATGGAGCATTGTGGTTACAAATGTAACAGAGCCCTGTGATGAGGCGGGCATCGACCATTGTGATGACAAATGTTATGAAGGATTGTGATGACTGGAGTCAAAGAGCATTGTGATGACAGGGGTCATAGAGCATTGTGATGAAAAGGGCAAGGAGCATTGTGCTGAGAAAGGCATATAGCATTGTGATGACAAGGGGCAAAGAGCATTGTGATAAAATGTTCATGGAGCATTGTGGTTAAAAAGGTCACAGAGACTGTTGATGATGAGGGCATGGACCATTTTGATGACAAAGGTCATGGAGCATTGTGATGACTGGAGTCACGGAGCATTGTGATGACAGGGGTCACGGAGCATTGTGATAACAAGGGCATGGAGCATTGTGATGAGAAGGGCATGGAGCATTGGTCTAATATGTTTCATGGATTATTGCGATGAGAGTTGGAATGGCATATTGTGATGACAAGGGCATGGAGCATTGTGATGACCAGGTTTGCATTATTGTGAAGACAGGTGTCAGGGTGCATCGTGGTGACATATGTAATGGCCCATTGTGATGACAATGGCATGGAGCATTGTGATGCCAAGTGTCATGGAGGATTCTGATGACAAAGGTAATGGAGCATTGTGATGACAATGGCTTGGAGCATTGTGATGACAAGTGTCAGGGAGAATTGTGCTGACAAGTGCATGGAGAATTGTGATGACAACGGTCATGCAGCGTTCTGATGACAAGCTTGTAGATTATTTTGATGACAATGGCATGGAGCATTGTGATGAAAACGGCATGGGGCTTTGTGATGAAAAAGGCATGGAGCCTTTTCATGACAGGGTTCAAGGAGCATTCTGACGACAAGTGTCAGGGAGCATTGTGATGACAAGTGTATTGAGAATTATGATGAAAATGGTCATGGAGCATTGTGATGAAAATGGCATGGAGTATTGTGATGACAGTCATCATGGAGAGTTGTGATCACAAGTGTTATGGAACATTGTGATCACAAGGGTTTGGAGCATTGTGATGGCAGAGGTCATGCATCATTTTGATTTCAAGGAGCATGGAGCACTGTGATGACAAGGGCATGAAGCAATGTGACCAAAATATTCATGGAGGATTGTGATGACAATGGAAATAGAGTATTGTGATGACAAGTGCATAGAGCATTGTAATGACAAGGTCATGTAGCATTTTGCTGACAAAGGCATGGAACATTGTGATGATTGGTGTCATGGAGCACTGTGATGACAATCGTCACGGAGCATTGTGAATACAGGGGTTATGGAGCACTGGGATGACAAGGGCATGGATCATTGTGATGACAACTGTCATGGAGCAGTGGTCTGAAAATGTTCATGGAGTATTGTGATGACAGGGGTCATGGAGCATTGTGATGACAGAGATCATGGAGAATTTTGATTTCATTGTGCTGACAATAGCTGGAAACATTATGATGATGGGCATGATGCATTGTGATGACAGGTTTCATGGACCAATGAGTTGAAAAGGGGCATGGAGCATTGTGATTACAGGGGTCTGGGAGCATTGTGATGACAAGGGCATGAAGCATTTTGATGAGAAGACCATGGAACATTCTGATGACATGTGTCATGGTGTTTTGTGATGACAAGGGCATGGAGCATTTTGATTACAGGGGTTTTGGAGCACGGTGATGACAAGGGTCATGGAGCCTTGTGATGACAAGGCCGTGGAACATTGTGATGGCAGGGGTCATGGAGCATTGTTATGACAGGGGTCATGGAGCATTGTGATGTGAAGGGCATGGAGCATTGTGATTACAAGATTTATGGAGCATTGCGATGACAAATTTGTGGACCGTTGGGATGAAAATCACGTCGCCCATTGTGATGACAAGGGTTATGGAGCATTTTTCTGACAAAGGCATGGAGCATTGTGATGACAAGTGTCTCGGAGCATTGTGATGAAAAGTTCATGGAACATTGTGGTTACAAAGGTAACAGAGCCTTTTGATGGCGCGAGCATTGACCATTGTGATGACAAACGTTATGAAGAATTGTGATGACAGGAGTCACGGAGCATTGTGATGACAGGGGTCATGGAGCAATGTGATGACAAGGGCATGGAGCATTGTGCTAAGAAAGGCATAGTGCATTGTGATGACAAGTGTCAAAGAGCATTGTGATGAAATATTCATGGAGCATTGTGCTTAAAAAAGTCACAGAGACTGTTGATGATGAGGGCATAGAACACTGTGATGACAAAGGTCATGGAGCATTGTGATGACTGGGAGTCACGGAGCATTGTGATGACAGGGGTCATGGAACATTGTGATAACAAGGGCATGGAGCATTGTGATGACAAGGGCATGGAGCACTGGTCTAATAATTTTCATGGAGTATTGCGATGACACTTGGAATGGCACATTGTGATGACAAGGGCATGTAGCCCTGTGATGACAAGGTCTTGCAGTATTGTGAAGAGAGGTGTGAGGGAGCACTGTGATGACATATGTAATGGCCCATTGTGATAACAACGGCCTGGAGCATTGTGATGCCAATTTTCATGGAGGATTCTGATGACAAAATTAATGGAGCTTTGTGATGACAAGGGTCAGGGAGCATTGTGCTGACAAGTGCATGGAGAATTGTGATGACAAGGGTCATGGAGCATTCTGATGACAAGCTTGTGGAGTATTTTGATGACAATGGCTTGGAGCACTGTGAAGAAAATGGCATGGGGCTTTGTGATGAAAAAGGCATGGAGACTTTTCGTGACAGGGTTCAAGGAGCATTCTGACGACAAGTGCCAGGGAGCACTGTGATGACAAGTGTATTGAGAATTGTGATGACAAAGATCATGGAGCATTGTGATGAAAAGGGCATGGAGTATTGTGATGGCAGGCATCATGGAGCGTTGTGATGACACGTGTTATGGAACATTGTGATTCCAAGTGTTTGGAGCATTGTGATGACAGGGGTCATGGATCATTTTGATTTCAAAGTGCATGGAGCATTGTGATGACAAGGGCATGAAGCAATGTGATCCCAAGGTTCATGGAGGTTTGTGATGACAATGGTAATGGCGTATTGTGATGACAAGCGCATAGAGCATTGTAATGACAATGTCATGTAGCATTTTGCTGACAAAGGCATGGAGCATTGTGATGCCAAGTGTCATGGAGCATTGGGCTGAATATGTTCAGGGAGTACTGTGATGACAAGGGTCATGGAGCATTGTGATGAGTAGGGAATGGAGCATTGTGATGACAAGAGTCCCGGATCATTGTGTTGTCAGGTGTCATGGAGTGTTGTGATGACAGTGGTCATGGAGCATTTTGATGATATTTTTCATGGAGCATTGTGATGAGAATTTCATGGAGCACTGGGCTGAAAATATTCATGGAGTATTGTGATAACAGTGGTCATGGAGCATTGTGATGACAAGGGAATGCAGCATGGTGATGACAAGGTCCTGGAGCATTGTGATGATAAAAGCATGGAGACTTGTGATGACGAGTCTCATGGAGCATTCTGATGAAAAGGGGCATGGAGCATTGTGATTACAGGGGTCCTGGAGCATTGTGATGACAAGGGTCTGGAGCATTGTGAGGAGAAAGCCATGGAGCATTCTGATGACATGTATCATTGAGCTATGAGATGACAAGGGCATGGAGCACTGTGATTACAGGTGTCTTGGAACATTGTGATGAAAAGGCATGGATCATTGTGATGAAAAGTCATGGAGCCTTGTCATGACAGGGTTCAAGGTGCATACTGACGACAAGAGTCAGGGAGCATTGTGATGACAAGTGTATTGAGTATTGTGATGACAAAGGTCATAGAGCATTGTGATGTGAAGACCATGGATAATTGTGATGATGAGCGTCATAGGGTGTTGTGATGTTAAGTGTTACGGAACATTGCGATCACAAGGGTTTGGAGCATTATGATGACAGTGGTCATGGATAATTTTAATTTCATTGTGATGACAATAGCCTAAAGCATTTTGATGATGGGCATGGAGCATTCTGAAGAGAGGCTTCATGGGGCATTGAGATGAAAAGTAGCATGGAGCATTGTGAATACAGGCGTCTTGGAGCATTGTCATGACAAGGGCATGGAGGATTGTGATGAGAAGGCCATGGAACATTCTGATGGCATGTGTCATGGGGCTTTGTGATGACAAGGGCATGGAGCATTGTGATTATAGGGTTCTTGGAGCATTGTGATGACAAGGGTCATGGAGCCTTGTGATGACAGGGCCGTGGAACATTGTGTGGGCAGATGTCATGGAGCATTGTTATGACAAAGGTAATGGAGCATTGTGATGAGAAGGGCATTGAGCATTGGTCTGAAAGGTTTCATGGATTTTTGTGATGAGATTGGGCATATAGCACTGTGATGACAAGGGCACGGAACACTGTGATACATGGGTCATGGAGGATTGTAATGACAAGGGCATGGAGCATTGTGATGAGAAGGGCATCGAGCATTGTGATGACAAGTGTCATGGAGCTTTGTGATGACAAGGGCATGCAGCAATGTGATGAGAGGGGTCATGGAGCATTGTGATGACAATGACATGGAGCATTGTGATGCCAAGCGTCATGGAGCTTTGTGATGACAAAGTCATTGAGCATTTTGATGACAAGGGTGTGGTGCATTGTGATGAGAAGGGCAGGGAACATTTTGATGACCGGGTCATGCAGCAATTTGATGAAAAGTGTAATGGAACATTTTGACGACTGGGGTTATAGAACATTGTGATGCCAGGGGTCATGGAGCTTTGGGATGAAGAGGGTCAAGGAGAATTTTGATGACAGTGGTTATGGAACATTGTGATGTCATGGGTCATGGAACATTGTGATGATAAGGGGATGTAGCATTGTGATGACAGGGGTCATGGAATATTGTGATAACAGGGGTGAGTGAGGATTGTGATGACTAGTGACGGAACATTGTGATATCTCATGTGACAGAGCATTTGGATGAGAAGTGCATGGAGCATTGTGATTACAAGGTTTATGGAGCATAGCTATGACAAGGTTGTGGATCATTGTGATGAAAAGCGCATGGCACTTTGTGATGACAACGGTCATGGAGTATTGTCATGACAAAGGCATGGAGCATTGTGATGACAAGGGTCCGGAGAATTGTGATGAAAGGTTCATGGAGCATTGTGTTTACAAAGGTCACAGGGCCTTGTGATGACGCACGCATGGACCGTTGTGATGACAATCGTTATGAAGCATTGTCATGACTGGAGTCACGGAGCATTGAGATGACAGGGGTCATGGAGCATTGTGATAACAAGGGTATGGAGCACTGTGATGACAGGGGCATGGAGTATTGGTCTGACAAGTTTCATAGATTATTCTGATGACATTGGACATGGTGCATTGTGATGACAAGGGCATGGAGCATTTTGATGAGAAGGCCATGGAACATTCTGATGACATGTGTCATGGAGCTTTGTGATGACAAGGGCATGGAGCATTTTGATTACAGGGGTCTTGGAGCCTTGTGATGACAAGCGTCATGGAGCCTTGTGATGACAAGGCCGTGGAACATTGTGATGGCAGGGGTCATGGAGCATTGTTATGACAGGGGTCATGGAGCATTGTGATGACAAGGGCATGGAGCATTGTGATGACCGGGTCATTGAACATTGGTCTGACATCTTTCCTAGATTATTGTGATGACAGTGGACATGGTTCATTGTGATGACAAGGGCATGGAGCATTGTGATGACAAGGGCATGGAGTATTGTGAAGACAGGTGTCAGGGAGCATTGTGATGACATATGCAATGGTCCATTGCGATGACAATGGCATGGAGCATTGTGATGCCAAATGTAATGGAGGATTGTGATGACAAATATAATGGAGCATTGTGATGACTAGGGCTCTGAGCATTATGTTGACAAGGGCCATTGAGAATTTTCATGACAATGTCGTGAAGCATTGTGATGATAATTTCCTGGAGCACTATGATGAGAAAATCATGGAGCCTTGTGATGAGAAATCTCATGGAGCATAGTGATGAAAAGGGGCATGGAGCATTCTGGTTACAGGCGTTTTGGAACATTATGATAACTATGGCATGGAGCATTGTGATGACAAGGGCATGGACCATTGGTCTAATAATTTTCATGGATTATTGTGATGACAGTTGGAATGGTGCATTGTGATGACAAGGGCATGGAGCATTGTGATGACCACGTTATGCATTATTGTGAAGAGAGGTGTCATGGAGCATTGTGATGACATATGTAGTGGCTCATTGTGATGACAATGTCATGGAGCATTGTGATGCCAAATGTCATGGAGGATTCTGATGACAAAGGTAACGGAGCTTTGTGATGAAAATGGCTTGAAGCATTGTGATGACAAGGGTCAGGAAGCATTGTTCTGACAAGTGCATGGAGAATTGTGATGACAATGGTCATGGAGCATTCTGATGACAAGCTTGTGGAGTATTTTGATGACAATGGCATGGAGCATTGTGATGAAAATGGCATGGGGTTTTGTGATGAAAAATGCATGGAGCCTTTTTGTGACAGTTTTCAAGGAGCATTATGACGACAAGTGTCAGGGAACATTGTGATGACAAGTGTATTGAGAATTGTGATGACAAAGGTCATGAAGCACTGTGATAAAAAGGGCATGGATTATTGTGATGACAGGCATCATGGAGCGTTGTGATGAAAACTGTTATGGAACATTGTGATCACAAGTGTTTGTAGCCTTGTGATGACAGAGGTCATGGATCATTTTGATTTCAAGGAGCATGGAGCTTCGTGATGACAAGGGCATGAAGCAATGTGATCCTAGGTTCATGGAGGATTGTGATGACAATGGTAATGGAGTACTGTGATGACAAGCGCATAGAGCATTGTAATGACAAGGTCATGTAGCATTTTGCTGACAAAGTCATGGAGCATTGTGATGACAGGTGTCATGGAGCATTGTGATGACAAGCGTCACGGAGCACTGTGAATACAGGGGTCATGGAGCATTGGGATGACAAGGGCATGGATGACTGTGATGAAAAGTGTCATGGAGCATTGGGCTGAAAATGTTCATGGAGCATTGTGATGACTAGGGAATGGAGCATTGTGATGACAAGAGTCCCGGATCATTGTGTTGTCAGGTGTCATGGAGTGTTGTGATGAGAGTGGTCATGGAGCATTTTGATGATATTTGACATGGAGCACTGTGATGAGAATTTCATGGAGCTTTGGGGTGAAAATGTTCATGGAGTATTGTGATGACAGGGGTCATGAAGCATTGTGATGACAAGGGAATGGAACATGGTGATGACAATGTCCTGGAGCACTGTGATGATAAGAGCATGGAGATTTGTGATGACAAGTCTCATGGAGCATTCTAATGAAAAGGGGCATGGAGCATTGTGATTACAGGGGGCTTGGAACATTCTGATGACATGTGTCATGGAGCTTTGTGATGACAAGGGCATGGAGCACTGTGATTACAGGGGTCTTGGAGCATTGTGATGAAAAGGGCATGGATCATTGTGATGAAAAGGCATGGAGCCTTGTCATGACAGGGTTCAAGGAGCATACTGACGACATGTGTCAGGGAGCATTGTGATGACAAGTGTACTGAGAATTGTGATGACAAAGTTCATGGAGCATTGTGATGAGAAGACCATGGATAATTGTAATGATGAGCATCATAGGGTGTTGTGATGATAAGTGTTATGGAACTTTGTGATCACAAGGGTTTGGAGCATTATGATGACAGTTGTCTTGGATAATTTTGATTTCATTGTGATGACAATAGCCTGAAGCATTATGATGATGGGCATGTAGCATTGTGATGAGAAGGCCATGGAACATTCTGATGGCATGTGTCATGGAGCTTTGCAATGACAAGGACATGGAGCATTATGATTACAGCGGTTTGGAGCATTGTGATGACAAGGATCATGGAGCTTTGTGATGAAAAGGCCATGGAATATTGTGATGACAGGGTTCATGGAGCATTGTTATGACAGTGGTAATGGATCATTGTGATGAGAAGGGCATTGAGCATTGGTCTGAAATATTTCATGGATTACTGTGATGAGAAGGGCTTTGAGCATTGTGATAACAATGTCATGGAGCTTTGTGATGACAAGGGCATGGAGCAATGTGATGAGAAGGCTCATGGAGCATTGTGATGACAATTGCATGGAACATTGTGATGCCAAGGTTCATGGAGCTTTGTGATGACAATGGTCATGGAGCATTTTGATGACAAGTGTGTGGTGCATTGTGATGAGAAAGGCAGGGAGCATTTTGATGACAGGGTCATGCAGCAGTTTGATGAAAAATGTAATGGAACATTTTGATGACAGGGGTTATAGAACATTGTGATGCCAGGGGTCATGGAGCTTTGGGATGAAAACTGTCATGGAGCATTTTGATGACAGTGGTTATGGAACATTGTGATGTCAGGGGTCATAGAACATTGTGCTGATAAGAGGATGTAGCATTGTGATGACAGGGTTCATGGAACATTGTGATAACAGGGGTGAGGGAAGATTGTGATGACTAGTGTTGGAACATTGTGATATCTTATGTGAGAGAGCATTTGGATGAGAAGTGCATGGAGCATTGTGCTTACAGGGTTTATGGAGCATAGCGATGACAAGGTTGTGGATCATTGTGATGAAAAGCGCATGGCACACAGTGATGACAAGTGTCATGGAGCATTGTTCTGACAAAGGCATGGAACATTGTAATGACAAGGGTCACGCAGCATTGTGATGAAAAGTTCATGGAGCATTGTGGTTACAAAGGTCACAGAGCCTTGTCATGACGCGGGCATGGACCGTTTTGATGACAAACGTTATGAAGCATTGTGATGACTGGAGTCACGGAGCATTGTGATGACAAGGGTCATGCAGCATTGTGATGACAAGGGCATGGAGCATTGTGATGACAGGGGCATGGAGCATTGGTCTGACAAGTTTCATAGATTATTGTGATGACATTGGACATGGTGCTTTGTGATGACAAGGGCATGGAGCCTTTTAATTTGAAGGCCATGGAACATTCTGATGACATGTGTCATGGAGCTTTGTGATGACAAGGGCATGGAGCATTGTGATTACAAGGGTCTTGGAGCATTGTGATGACAAGCGTCATGGAGCCTTTTGATGACAAGGCCGTGGAACATTGTGATGGCAGGGGTCATGGAGCTTTGTTATGACAGGGGTCATGGAGCAATGTGATGACAAGGGCATGGATCATTGTGATGACAGGGGCATGGAGCATTGGTCTGACAAGTTTCCTAGACTATTGTGATGACAGTGGACATGGTGCATTTTGATTACAAGGGCATGGAGCATTGTGATGACAAGGGCATGGAATATTGTGAAGACTGGTGTCAGGGAGCATTGTGATGACATATGTCATGGTCCATTGCGATGACAATGGCATGGAGCATTGTGATGCCAAATGTAATGGAGGATTGTGATGACAAATATAATGGAGCATTGTGAAGACAAGGGCTTGGAGCATTATGATGACAAGGGCCTTTGAGGATTTTCATGAAAATGTCGTGAAGCATTGTGATGACAAGGTCCTGGAGCATTCTGATGAGAAAACCATGGAGACTTGTGATGACAAATCTCATGGAGCATACTGATGAAAAGGGGCATGGAGCATTCTGATTACAGGGGTTTTGGAACATTGTGATAACTAGGGCATGGAGCATTGTGATGACAACGGCATGCAGCATTTGTCTAATATGTTTCATGGATTATTGTGATGAAACTTGGAGTGGCACATTGTGATGACAAGGGCATGGAGCATTGTGATGACAAGTTCATGCAGTATTGTGAAGAGAGCTGTCAGGGAGCATTGTGATGACATATGTAATGGCCCATTGTGATGACAATGGCATGGAGCATTGTGATGCCAAGTGTCATGGATGATTCTGATGACAAAAGTAATGGAGAATTGTGATGACAAGGGCATGGAACATTGTGATGACAAAGGTCAGGATGCATTGTGCTGACAAGTGCATGGAGAACTGTGATGACAAGGGTCATGGAGCATTCTGATGATGAGCTTGTGGAGTATTTTGATGACAATGACATGGAGCATTGTGATGAAAATGGCACGGGTCTTTGTGATGAAAAATGCATGGAGCCTTTTGATAACAGGGTTCAAGGAGCATTCTGATGACAAGTGTCAGGGAGCGTTGTGATGACAAGTGTATTGAGAATTGTGATGACAAAGTTCATGGAGCATTGTGATGAAAAGAGCATGGATTATTGTCATGGAAGTCATCATGGAGCGTTGTGATGACAAGTGTTATGGAACATTGTGATCACAAGGGTTTGGAGCATTGTGATGACAGAGGTCATAGATCATTTTATTTCAAGGAGCATGGAGCATTGTGATGCCAAGGGCATGAAGCAATGTGATCCCATGTTTCATGGAGGAATGTGATGACAATGGTAATGTAGTATTGTGATGACAAGCGCATAGAGCATTGTAATGACAAGGTCATGTAGCATTTTGCTGACAAAGGCATGGAGCATTGTGATGACAGGTGTCATGGAGCACTGTGAATACAGGGCTCATGGAGCATTGGGATGACAAGGTCAAGGATCATTGTGATGACAAGAGTCATGGAGCTTTGGGATGAAAAGGGTCATGGAGCATTGTGATGACAGGGGTTATGGAACATTGTGATGACTGGAGTCACGGAGCATTGTGACGACGGGGGTCATGGAGCATTGTGATAACAAGGGCATGGAGCATTGTGAATGACAGGGGAATGGAGCATTGTTCTGACAAGTTTCATAGATTATTGTGATGACAGTGGACATGGTGCATTGTGATGACAAGGGCATGGAGCATTTTGATGACAAGAGTCCCGGATCATTCTGTTGTCAGGTGTTATGGGTGGTTGTGATGACAGTGGTCATGGAGCATTGTGATGATATTGGTCATGGAGCATTGTGTTGAGAAGGTCATGGTGCATTGGGCTGAAAATATTAATGCATTATAGTAATGACAGGGGTCATGGAGCATTGTGATGACAAGGGAATAGAGCATGGTGATGACAATGTCCTGGAGCATTGTTATGAGATGACCATGGAGACTTGTGATGACAAGTCTCATGGAGCATTCTAATGAAAAGGGGCATGGAGCATTGTGATTACAGTGGACTTGGAGCATTGTGATGACAAGGGCATGGAGCATTTTGAGGAGAAGGCCATGGAGAATTCTGATGACATGCGTCATGTAGCTTTGTGCTGACAAGGCCATGGAGCATTGTGATTATAGGGGTCTTGGAGCATTGTGATGAAAAGGCATGGATCATTGTGATGTAAAAGGCATGGAGCCTTGTCATCACAGGGTTCAAGGAGCATACTGACGACAGGTGTCAGGGAGTATTGTGATGAAAAGTGTATTGAGCATTGTGATGACAATGATCATGGAGCATTGTGATGAGAAGACCATGGATAACTGTGATGATGATCGTCATGGGGTGTTGTGATGATAAGTGTTATGGAACATTGTGATCACAAGGGTTTGGAGCATTATGATGACAGAGGTCATGGAGAATTTTGATTTCATTGTAGTGACAATAGCCTGAAGCATTATGATGATGGGCATGGTGCTTTGTGATGACAGGGTTCATGGAGCATTGAGATGAAAAGGGGCATGGATCATAGTGATTACAGGGGTCTTGTAACATTGTGATGACAAGGGCATGGAGCATTGTGATGAGAAGGCCATGGAACCTTCTGATACATGCGTCATGGAGCTTTGTTATTACAAGGGCATGGAGAATTTTGATTACAAGTTTCTTGGAGCATTGTGATGACAAGGGTCATGGAGCCTTGTGATGACAAGGCCGTGGAACATTGTGATGGCAGTGGTCATGGTGCATTGTTATGACAGAGGTAATGGAGCATAGTGATGAGAAGGGCATTGAGCATTGGTTTGAAATATTTCATAGATTATTTTGATGAGAGTGGGCTGGAGCATTGTGATGACAAGGGCACGGAACAATGTGATACATGGGTCATGGAGGATTGTAATGTCAAGGGCATGTAACAATGTGATGAGAGGGTACATGGAGCATTGTGAGGAAAAGGCCATTGAGCATTCTGATGACATGCCTCATGGAGCTTTTTGATGACAAGGGCATGGAGCATTGTATTGACAAGATCATGGAGAATTCTGCAGACAAAGCATGGAGCACTGTGATGACAGGTGTCATGGAGCACTGTGATGACATGTGTCACGGAGCATTGTGAATACAGGGGTCATGGATCATTGTGATGACAAGGGTCATGGAGCATTGGGCTGAAAATGTTCATGGAGTATTGTGATGACACGGGTCATGGAGCATTGTGATGACAGAGGTCATGGAGAATTTTGATTTCATTGTGCTGACAATAGCCGGAAGCATTATGACGATGGGCATGATGCATTGTGATGACAGGGTTCATGGAGCATTGAGATGAAAAGGGGCATGGAGCCTTTTGATTACAGGGGTCTTGGAGCATTGTGATGACAAGGGAATGGAGCATTTGGATGAGAAGGACATGGAACATTCTGATGACATGTGTCATGGTGCACTGTGATGACAAGGACATGGAGCATTGTGATTACAGTGGTCTTGGAGCATTGTGATGACAAGGGCATGGAGCATTGTGAGGAGAAGACCATGGAACATTCTAATGACATGCGTCATGGAGCTTTGTGATGACAAGGGCATTGAGCATTGTGATTACAGGGGTCCTGGAGCATTGTGATGACAAGGGCATGGAGCATTTTGAGGAGAAGGCCATGGAACATTCCGATGGCATGTTTCATGGAGCTTTGTGATGACAAGGGCATGTAGCTTTGTGATTACAGGGGTCTTGGAGCATTGTGATGACAAGGGTCATGGAGCCTTGTGATGACAAGGCCGTGGAACATTGTGATGGCAGGGGACATTGAGCATTGTTATGACAGAGGTTATGGAACATTGTGATGAGAAGGGGATTGAGCATTGGTCTGAAATGTTTCATGGATTATTGTGATGAGTGTGGGCATGGAGCATTGTGATGATAAGGGCACGGTACACTGTGATACATGAGTCATGGAGGATTGTAATTACAAGGGCATGGGGCAATGTGATGAGAGGGTTCATGGATCATTGTGATGACAATGACATGGAGCAATGTGATGCCAAGGGTCATGGAGATTTGTGATGACAATGACATGGAGCAATGTGATACCAAGGGTCATGGAGCTTTGTGATGACAATGACATGGAGCATTGTGATGCGATGGGTCATGGAGCTTTGTGATGACAAAGGTCATGGAGCATTTTGATGACAAGTGTGTGGTGCATTGTGATGAGAAGGGCAGGGACCATTTTGATGACAGTGTCATGCAGCAATTTCATGAAAATTGTAATGGAACACTTAGATGACAGGTTTTATAGAACATTGTGATGCCAGGGGTCATGGAGCTTTGGGATGAAAAGGGTCATGGAGCACTTTGATGACAGGGGATATTGAACATTGTGATGTCAGGGATCATGGAACATTGTGCTGATAAGGGGATGTAGCATTGTGATGACAGGGGTCATGGAACATTGTGATAACAGGGGTGAGAGAGGATTGTGATGACTAGAGTTGGAACATTGTGATATCTCATGTGAGAGAGCATTTTGATGAGAAGTGCATGGAACATTGTGATTACAAGGTTTATGGAGCATAGCGATGACAAGGTTGTGGATCATTGTGATGAAAAGCACATGGCACATTGTGATGACAAGGGTCATGGAGCATTGTTCTGACAAAGGCATGGAGCATTGTGATGACAAGGGTCACGGAGCATTGTGATGAAAAGTTCATGGAGCATTGTGGTTACAAAGGTCACAGAGCCTTGTGATGACACGGGCATGGACCGTTGTGATGACAAACATTATGAAGCATTGTGATGACTGGAGTCATGGAGAATTGTGATGACAGGGGTCATGGAGCATTGTGATGACAAGAGCATGGAGCATTGTGATGACAGGGGCATGGAGAATTGGTCTGAAATGTTTCATAGATTATTTTGCTGACAGTGGGCATGGTGCATTGTGATGACAGGGGCATGGAGCATTGTGATGACCAGGTCATGCACTATTGTGAAGACAGGTTTCAGGGAGCATTGTGATGATATATGTAATGGCCCATTGTGATGACAATGGAATGGAACATTGTGATGTCAAGTGTCATGGAGGATTCTGATGACAAATTTAATGGAGCATTGTGATGACAAGGGCTTGGAGCATTGTGAATACAGGGGTCATGGAGCATTGTGATGACTAGGGAATGGAGCATTGTGACGACAAGAGTCCTGGATCATTGAGTTGTCAGGTGGCATGGAGTGCTGTGATGACAGTGGTCATGGAGCATTGTGAAGATATTGGCCATGGAGCATTGTGATGAGTAGGTCGTGGAGCATTGGGCTGAAAATTTTCATGGATTATTGTGATGACTGGTGTCATGGAGCACTGTGATGACAAGGGAATGCAGCACGGTGATGACAAAGAAATGGAGCATTGTGATGACAAGGATCACGGAGCATTGTAATGAAAATTTCATGGAGGATTGTGGTTACAAATGTCACAGAGCCTTGTGATGACGTGGGCATGGACCGTTGTAATGACAAACGTTATGAAGCATTATGATGACTGGAGTCACGGACCACTGTGATTACAGGGTTAATGGAGCATTGTGAAGACAAGGGCATGGAGCATTGTGATGACAGGGGCATGGAGCATTGGTCTGACATGTTTCATAGATTATTGTGATGACAGTGGACATGGTGCATTGTGATGACAAGTGCATGGAGCATTGTGATGACAAGGGCATGGAGTATTGTGAAGAAAGGTGTCAGGGAGCATTGTGATGACATATGTCATGGTCCATTGCGATGACAATGGCATGGAGCATTGTGATGCCAAATGTAATGGAGGATTGTGATGACAAATATAATGGAGCATTGTGATGAATAGGGCTTGGAGCATTATGATGAAAAGGGCCATTGAGAATTTTCATGACAATGTCATGAAGCATTGTGATGACAAGATCCTGGAGCACTGTGATGAGAAACCATGGAGCCTTGTGATGACAAGTCTCATGGAGCATACTGATGAAAAGGGGCACGGAGCATTCTGATTACAGGGGTGTTGGAACATTGTGATAACAAGGGCATGGAGCATTGTGATGACAAGGGCATGGAACATTGGTCTAATAAGTTTCATGGATTATTGTGATGACAGTAGGAATGGCGCATTGTGATGACAAGGGCATGGAGCATTGTGATGACCAGGTCATGCAGTATTGTGAAGAGAGGTATCAGGTAGCAATGTGATGACATTTGTAAGGGACCATTGTAATGACAATGGTATGGAGCATTGTGATGCCAAATGTCATGGAGGATTCTGATGACAAAGGTAATGGAGCATTGTGATGACAATGGCTTGGAGCATTGTGATGACCAGGTCATGCAGTATTGTGAAGAGAGTTATCAGGGAGCATTGTGATGACATATGTAATGGCCCATTGTGATGACAATGTCATGGAGCATTGTGATGCCAAGTGTCATGGAGGATTCTGATGACAAAGGTAATGGAGCATTGTGATGACAATGGCTTGGAGCATTGTGATGACAAGGGTCAGGGAGCATTGGGCTGACAAGTGCATGGAGAATTGTGATGACAAGGGTCATGGAGCATTCTGATGACAATCTTGAGGAGTATTTTGAAGACAATGGCATGGAGCATTGTGAAGGAAATGGAATGGGTCTTTGTGATGCAAAAGGCATGGAGCCTTTTCGTGACAGGTTTCAAGGAGCATTCTGACGACAAGAGTCAGGGAGCATTGTGATGACAAGTGTATTGAGAATTGTGATGACAAAGTTCATGGAACATTGTGATGAAAAGGGCATGGAGTATTGTGATGACAGGCATCATGGAGCGTTGTGATGACAAGTGTTATGGAACATTGTGATCAAAAGGTTTTGGAGCATTGCAATGACAGAGGCCATGGATCATTTTGATTTCAAGGAGCATGGAGCATTTTGATGTCAAGGGCATGATGCAATGTGATCCTAAGGTTCATGGAGGATTGTGATGACAGTGGTAAAGGAGTATTGTGATGACAAGCGCATAGGGCATTGTAATGAAAAGGTCACGTAGCATTTTGCTGACAAAGGCCTGGAGCATGGTGATGACAGGTGTCATGGAGCACTGTGATGAGAAGCGTCACGGAGCATTGTGAATACATGGGTCATGGGGAATTGGGATGACAAGGGCATGGATCATTGTGCAGACAAGTGTCATGGAGCATTGGGCTGAAAATGTTCATGGAGTATTGGGATGACTGGGGTCATGGAGCATTGTGATGGGAGAGGTCATGGAGAATTTTGATTTCATTGTGCTGACAATAGCTGGAAGCATTATGATGATGGGCATGATGCATTGTGATGACAGGGTTCATGGAGCATTGAGATGAAAAGGGGCATGGAGCATTGTGATTACAGGGGTCTGGGAGCATTGTGATGACAAGGGCATGGAACTTTGATGAGAAGGCCATGGAACATTCTGATGATATGTGTCATGGAGTTTGTGATGATAAGGGCATGGAGCATTGTGATTACAGGGGTCATGGAGCATTGTGATGACAAGGGTCATGGAGCATTGGGCTGAAAATGTTCATGGAGTACTGTGATGACAGGGGTCATGGAGCATTGTGATGAGTAGGGAATGGAGCATTGTGATGACAAGTGTCCCGGGTCATTGTGTTGTCAGGTGTCATGGAGTGTTGTGATGACAGTGGTCATGGAGTATTTTGATGATATGTGTCACTGAGCATTGTGATGACAAGTTCATGGAGCACTGGGCTGAAAATGTTCATGGAGTATTGTGATGAGAGGGGTCATGGAGCATGGTGATGACAAGGGAATGGAGCATGGTGATGACAAGTTCCTGGAGCATTGTGATGGGAAGACCATGGAGACTTGTGATGACAAGTCTCATGGAGCATTGTGATGAAAAGGGGCATGGAGCATTGTGATTACACGGGACTTGGAGCATTGTGATGACAAGTGCATGGAGAATTGTGAGGAGGAGGCCATGGAGCATTCTGATGACATGCGTCATGGAGCTTTGTGATGACAAGGGCATGGAGCATTGTGATTACAGGTGTCTTGGAGCATTGTGATGAAAAGGGCATGGATCATTGTGATGAAAAGGCATGGAGCCATGTCATTACAGGGTTCAAGGAGCATACTGACGACAAGTGTCAGGGAGCATTGTGATGACAAGTGTATTGAGAATTGTGATGACAAAGATCATGGAGCATTGTGATGAGAGGACCATGGATAATTGTGATGATGAGCATCATAGGGTGTTGTGATGATACGTGTTAAGGAACATTGTGATCACAAGGGTGTGGAGCATTATGATGACAGTGGTCATGGAGAAATTTGATTTCCTTGTGATGACAAGAGCCTGAAGCATTATGATGATGGGCATGGTGCATTTTGATTACAGTGTTCATGGAGCATTGAGATGAAAAGGGGCGTGGAGCATTGTGATTACAGGGGTCTTGCAGCATTGTCATGACAAGGGCATGGAGCATGTGATGAGAAGGCCATGGAATATTCTGATGGCATGTGTCATAGAGCTTTGTGATGACAAGGGCATGGAGCATTGTGATTACAGTGGTCTTGGAGCATTGTGATGACAAGGGTCATGGAGCCTTGTGATGACAAGGCCATGGAACATTGTGATGGCAGGGGTCATGGAGCATTGCTATGACAGAGGTAATGGAGCATTGTGATGAGAAGGGCATTGAGCATTGGTCTGAAAAGTTTCATGGAATATTGTGATGAGAGTGGGCATGGAGCACTGTGATGACAAGGGCACGGAACACTGTTATACATGGGTCATGGAGGATTGTAATGACAAGGGCATGGAGCATTGTGATGAGACGGGCATCGAGCATTGTGATGACAAGTGTCATGGAGCTTTGTGATGACAAGGGCATGGAGACATGTGATGAGAGGGTTCATGGAGCATTGTGATGACAATGACATGGAGCATTGTGATGCCAAGGGTCATGGAGCTTTGTGATGACAAAGGTCATGGAGCATTTTGATGACAAGGGTGTGGTGCATTGTGATGAGAAGGGCAGGGAGCATTTTGATGACCGGGTCATGCAGCAATTTGAAGAAAAGTGTAATGGAATATTTTGATGGCAGGGGTTATAGAACATTGTGATGTCAGGGGTCTTGGGGCTTTGGGATGAAATGGGTCATGGAGCATTTTGATGACAGGGGTTATGGAACATTTTGATGTCAGGTGTCATGTAACATTGTGCTGATAATGGGATGTAGCATTGTGATGACAGGGGTCATGGAACATTGTGATAACATGGGTGAGGGAGGATTGTGATGACTAGTGATGGAACATTGTGATATCTCATGTGAGAGAGCATTTGGATGAGAAGTGCATGGAGCATTGTGATTACAAGGTTTATGGAGCATAGCGATGACAAGGTTGTGGATCATTGTGATGAAAAGCGCATGGCACATTGTGATGACAAGGGTCATGGAGCATTGTTCTGAAAAACGCATGGAGCATTGTGATGACAAGGTTCACGGAGAATTGTGATGAAATGTTCATGGAGAATTGTGGTTTCAAAGGTCACAGAGCCTTGTGATGATGCGGGCATGGACCGTTGTGTAGACAAACCTTATGAAGCATTGTGATGACTGGAGTCACGGAGCATTGTGAATACAGGTGTCATGGAGCACTGGGATAACAAGGGCATGGTTCAATGTGATGACAAGGGTCATGGAGCATTGGGCTGAAAATGTTCATGGAGTATTGTGATGACAGGGGTCATGGAGCATTGTGATGACTAGGGAATGGAGCATTGTGATGACAAGTGTCCCGGATCATTGTGTTGTCAGGAGTCATGGAGTGTTTTGATGACAGTGGTCAAGGAGCTTTGTGATATTGGCCATGGAGCATTGTGATGAGTAGGTCGTGAAGCATTGGGCTGAAAATGTTCATGGTTTATTGTGATGACAGGTGTCATGGAACATTGTGATGACAAGGGAATGGAGCATGGTGATGACAAGGTCCAGGAGCATTGTGATGAGAAGACCATGGAGACTTGTGATGACAAGTCTCATGGAGCATTCTGATGAAAAGGGGCATGGAGCATTGTGAATACAGGGGTCTTGGAGCATTGTGATGACTAGGGCATGGAGCATTGTGAGGAGAATGCCATGGAGCATTCTGATGACATGCGTCATGGAGTTTTCTGATGACAAGGGCATGGAGCATTGTGATTACAGGGGTCTTGGAACATTGTGATGACAAGGGCATGGAGCAATGAGAGCAGAAGAACAAGGAGCATTCTGATGGCCTGCAACATTGAGCTTTCTGATGACAAGGACATGGAGCATTGAGATTATATGTGTCTTGGAGCATTGTGATGAAAAGGACATGGATTATTGTGATGAAAAAGGCATGGAGCCTTGTCATGACAGGATTCAAGGAGCATACAGACAACAAGTGTCAGGGAGCATTTTGATGGCAAGTGTATTGAGCATTGTGAGGACAAAGATCTTGGAGCACTGTGATGAGAAGACCATTGATAATTGTGATGACGAGCGTCATGGGGCATTGTGATGACAAGGGTTATGGAATATTGTGATCACAAGGGTTTGGAGCATTGTGATGACAGAGGTCATGGAGCATTTTGATTTCATTGTGATGACAATAGCATGAAGCATTATGATGATGGGCATGGTGCATTGTGATGACAATGACATGGAGCATTGTTATGCCAAGGGTCATGGATCTTTGTGATGACAAAGGTCATGGAGCATTTTGATGGCAAGGGCATTGTGCATTGTGATGAGAAGTGCAGGGAGCATTCTGATGACAGGTTCATGGAGCAATTTAATGAAAAGTGTCATGGAACATTTTGATGACAGGTGTTATGGAACATTGTGATGTCAGGGGTCATCGAACATTGTGATGATAAGTGCATGTTACATTGTGATGACAGGAGTCATGGAACATTGTGATGAAAGGGTTGAGCGAGTATTGTGACAAATAGTGATGTAGCATTGTGATACCATTGGTGAGAGAGCATTTTGATGCGAAGTGCATGGTGCATTGTGATGACATATTTTAAGGAGCATTGTGATGACAAGATTGTGGAGCACTGTGATGACAAGCGTATGGTGCATTGTAATGACATGTGTCATGGAGCATTGTGCTGACAAGCACATGGAGCATTCTGATGACAAGTGTTAAAGAGCATTGTGAAGAAAAGTTCATGGACCATTGTGGTTAAAATGGTCACAGAGACTGTTGATGACGAGGGCATGGACCATTGTGATGACACAGGTCATGAAGCATTGTGATGACAAGCGTCAAGGAGCATTGTGAATACACCGGTCATGGATCATTGGGATGACAAGGGCATGGATCATTGGGATGACAAGTGTCATGGAGCACTTGGCTGAAAATTTTCATGGAGTATTGTGATGACACGGGTCATGGAGCATTGTGATGACAAGACTCCCGGATCATTGTGTTGTCAGGTGTCATGGAGTGTTGTGATGACAGTGGTCATGGAGCATTTTGAAGACCAGGGAATGGAGCATGGGGATTACAAGGTCCTGGAGCATTGTGATGAGAAGGCCATGAAGACTTGTGATGACAAGTCTCATGGAACATTCTGATGAAAAGGTGCATGGAGCATTGTGATTACAGGGGTCTTGGAGCATTGTGATGACTAGGGCATGGATCATTGTGATGAGAAGGCCATGTAGCATTCTGATGACATGCGTCATTGAGCTTTGTGATGACAACGGCATGGAGCATTGAGATTGCATTGGTCTTGGAGCATTGTGATGAAAAGGACATGGATCATTGTGATGAAAAAGGAATGGAGCCTTGTCATGACAGGGTTCAAGGAGCATACAGACAACAAGTGTCAGGGAGCATTTTGATGACAAGTGTATTGAGCATTGTGATGACCAAGGTCATGTAGCATTGTGATGAAAAGTGCATGGAGTATTGTGATGACAGACATCATGGAGTGTTGTGATGACAAGTGTTATGGAACACTGTGATCACAAGGGTTTGGAGCATTGTGATGACAGAGGTCATGGATCATTTTGATTTCAAGGATCATGGAGCACTGTGATGAAAAGGGCATGAAGCAATGTGATCCCAAGTTTCATGGAGGATTGTGATGACAATGGAAATGGAGTATTGTGATGACAAGTGCATAGAGCATTGTAATGACAAGGTCATGTAGCATTTTGCTGACAAAGGCATGGAGCATTGTGATGACAGGTGTCATGGAGCACTGTGATGACAACCGTCACAGATCATTGTGAATACAGTGGTCATGGAGCATTGGGAAGACAAGGGAATGGATCATTGTGATGACAAGGGTCATGGAGCAATGGGCTGAAAATGTTCATGGAGTGTTGTGATGACAGGGGTCATGGAGCATTGTCATGCCTAGGGAATGGAGCACTGTGATGACAAGAGTCCCGGATCATTGGGTTGTCAGGTGTCATGGAGTGTTGTGATGACAGTGGTCATGGAGCATTGTGATGATATTGGCCATGGAGCATTGTGATGAGAAGGTTGTGGAGCATTGTGATTACAGGGGTCTTCGAGCATTGTGATGAGAAGGGTCATGGAGCCTTGTGATGACAAGGCCATGGAATATCGTGATGGCAGGGGTCATGGAGCATTGTTATGACTGGGGTAATGGAGCATTGTGATGGCAAGGGCATGGATCATTGGTCTAATATGTTTCATGTATTATTGCGATGACTCTTGGAATGGTGCATTTTGATGACAAGGGCATGGAGCATTGTGATGACCAGGTCATGCAGTATTGTGAAGACAGGTGTCAGGGAGCATTGTGATGACATATGTAATGGCCCATTGTCATGACAATGGCATGGAGCATTGTGAGGCCAAGTGTCATGGAGGATTCTGATGACAAAGGTAATGGAGCATTGTGATGACAATGGCTTGGATCACTGTGATGACAAGGGACAGGGAGCATTGTGCTGAAAATTGCATGGGAATTGTGATGACAAGGGTCATGGAGCATTCTGATGACAAGCTTGTGGAGTATTTTGATGACAATGGCATGGAACATTGTGATGAAAAGGGCATGGTGTATTTTGATGACAGGTATCATGGAGCGTTGTGATGACAAGTGTTATGGAACACTGTGATCACAAGGGTTTGGAGCATTGTGATGAGAGAGGTCATGGATCATTTTCATTTCAACGAGCATGGAGCATTGTAATGACAAGGGCATGATGCAATGTGATCCCAAAGTTCATGGAGGATTGTGATGACAATGGAAATGGAGTCTTGTGATGACAAGCGCATAGAGCATTGTAATGACAAGGTCATGTAGCATTTTGCTGACAATGGCATGGAACATTGTGATGACATGTGTCATGGAGCACTGTGATGACAAGCGTCATGGAGCTTTGTGAATATAGGGGTCATGGACCATTGGGATGACAAGGGCATGGAATATTGTGATGACAAGTGTCATGGAGCCCTGGGCTGAAAATGTTCATGGAGTGTTGTGATGACACGGGTCATGCAGCATTGTGATGACTAGGGAATGGAGAATTGTGATGACAAGAGTCAAGGATCATTGTGTTGTCAGGTGTCATGGAGTGTTGTGATGACAGTGGTCATGGAGCATTATGATGACAAGGGATTGGAGCATGGTGATGACAAGGTCCTGGAGCATTGTGATGAGAAGACCATGGAGAATTGTGATGAAAAATCTCATGGAGCATTGTGATGAAAATGGGCATGGAGCATTGTGATTACAGGGTTCTTGGAGCATTGTGATGACTAGGGCATGGAGCAATGTGATGAGAAGGCCATGGAGCATTCTGATGACATGTGTCATGGAGTTTTGTGATGACAAGGGCATGGAGCCTTGTGATGACAAGGGCATGGAACATTGGTCTAATAAGTTTCATGGATTATTGTGATGACAGTTGGAATGGCACACTGTGATGACAAGGGCATGGAGCAATGTGATGACCAGGTCATGCTGTATTGTGAAGACAGGTGTCAGGAAGCATTGTGATGACATATGTAATGGCCCAATGTGATGACAATGGCATGGAGCATTGTGATGCCAAGTGTCATGGAGGATTCTGATGACAAAGGTAATGGAGCATTGTGATGACAATGGCTTGGAGCATTGTGATGACAAGGGTCAGGGAACATTGTGCTCACAAGTGCATGTAGAACTGTGATGACAAGGGTCATGGAGCATTCTGATGACAAGCTTGTGGAGTATTTTGATGACAATGGCATGGAACCTTGTGATGAAAAGGGCATGGTGTATTTTGATGACAGGCATCATGGAGCGTTGTGATGACAAGTGTTATGGAACACTGTGATCACAAGGGTTTGGAGCATTGTGATGAGAGAGGTCATGGATCATTTTCATTTCAACGAGCATGGAGCATTGTAATGACAAGGGCATGATGCAATGTGATCCCAAAGTTCATGGAGGATTGTGATGACAATGGAAATGGAGTCTTGTGATGACAAGCGCATAGAGCATTGTAATGACAAGGTCATGTAGCATTTTGCTGACAATGGCATGGAACATTGTGATGACATGTGTCATGGAGCACTGTGAAGACAAGCGTCATGGAGCTTTGTGAATATAGGGGTCATGGACCATTGGGATGACAAGGGCATGGAATATTGTGATGACAAGTGTCATGGAGCCCTGGGCTGAAAATGTTCATGGAGTGTTGTGATGACACGGGTCATGCAGCATTGTGATGACTAGGGAATGGAGAATTGTGATGACAAGAGTCAAGGATCATTGTGTTGTCAGGTGTCATGGAGTGTTGTGATGACAGTGGTCAAGGAGCATTATGATGACAAGGGATTGGAGCATGGTGATGACAAGGTCCTGGAGCATTGTGATGAGAAGACCACGGAGAATTGTGATGACAAATCTCATGGAGCATTGTGATGAAAATGGGCATGGAGCATTGTGATTACAGGGTTCTTGGAGCATTGTGATGACTAGGGCATGGAGCAATGTGATGAGAAGGCCATGGAGCATTCTGATGACATGCGTCATGGAGTTTTTTGATGACAAGGGCATGGAGCCTTGTGATGACAAGGGCATGGAACATTGGTCTAATAAGTTTCATGGATTATTGTGATGACAGTTGGAATGGCACATTGAGATGACAAGGGCATGGAGCAATGTGATGACCAGGTCATGCAGTATTGTGAATACAGGTGTCAGGAAGCACTGTGATGACATATGTAATGGCCCAATGTGATGACAATGGCATGGAGCATTGTGATGCCAAGTGTCATGGAGGATTCTGATGACAAAGGTAATGGAGCATTGTGATGACAATGGCTTGGAGCATTGTGATGACAAGGGTCAGGGAACATTGTGCTGACAAGTGCATGTAGAACTGTGATGACAAGCGTCATGGAGCATTCTGATGACAAGCTTGGGGAGTATTTTAATGAGAATGGCATGGAGCATTGAGATGAAAATGGCATGGGGCATTGTGATGAAAGAGGCATGGTGCCTTTTCGTGACAGGTTTGAAGGAGCATTCTGATGACAAGTGTCAGGGAGCTTTGTGATGACAAGTGTATTGAGAATTGTGATGACAAAGGTCATGGAGTATTGGGATGAAAAGGGCATGGAGTATTGTGATGACAGGCATCATGGAGCACTGTGATGACAAGTGTTATGAAACATTGTGATCACAAGGGTTTGGAGCATTGTGATGACAGACGTCATGGATCATTTTGATTTCAAGGAGCATGGAGCATTGTGATGACAGGGGTATGAAGCAATGTGATCCCAAGGTTCATGGAGGATTGGGATGACAATGGAAATAGAGTATTGTGATGACAAGCGCATAGAGCATTGTAATGACAAGGTCATGTAGCATTTTGCTGGCAAAGACATGGAGCATTGTGATGACATGTGTCATGGAGCACAGTGATGACAAGCGTCACGGAGCATTGTGAATACAGGGGTCATAGAGCATTGTGATGACAAGGGTCATGGAGCACTGGGCTGAAAATGTTCATGGAGTGTTGTGATGACAGGGGTCATGAAGCATTGTGATGACTAGGGAATGGAGCCTTGTGATGACAAGAGTCCCAGATCATTGTGTTGTCAGGTGTCATGGAGTGTTGTGATGACAGTGGTCATGGGGCATTGTGATGATATTGGCCATGGAGCATTGTGATGAGTAGGGCATGGAGCATTTTGATGAGAAGGCGATGGAGCATTCTGATGACATGCGTCATAGAGTTTTGTGATCACAAGGGCATGGAGCATTGTGATTACAGGCATCTTCGAGCATTGTGATAAAAAGGGCATGGATCATTGTTATGAAAAAGGCACGGAGCCTTGTCATGACAGGGTTCAAGGAGCATACTGACGACAAGTGTCAGGGAGCATTGTGATGACAAAGGTCATGGAGCATTGTGATGAGAAGACCATGAATAATTGTGATGATGAGCGTCATGGGGTTTTGTGATGATAAGTGTTCTGGAACATTGTGATCACAAGGGTTTGGAGCATTGTGATGACAGAGGTCGTGGAGAATTTTGATTTCATTGTGCTGACAATAGCCGGAAACATTATGATGATGGGCATGATGCATTGTGATGACAGGCTTCATGGAACATTGAGATGAAAAGGGACATGGAGCATTGTGATTACAGGGGTCTTGGAGCACTGTGATGACAAGGGCATGGAGCATTTTGATGAGGAGGACATGGAACATTCTGATGACATGTGTCATGGAGCTTTGTGATGACAAGGGCATGGAGCATTGTGATCACAGGGGTCTTGGAGCATTGTGATGACAAGTGTCATGGAGCCTTGTGATGACAAGGCCTTGGAACATTGTGATGGCAGAGATCATGGAGCATTGTTATGACAGGGGTAATGGAGCATTGTGATGAGAAGGGCATGGAGCATTGTGATTACAAGATTTATGGAGCATTGCCATGACAAATTTTGGACCATTGTGATGAAAAGTGCGTGGCACATTGTGATGACAAGGGTCATGGAAAATTTTTCTGACAAAGGCATGGAGCATTGGGCGCAAAATGTTCATGGAGAATTGTGATGACAGGGTTCACGGAGCATTGTGATGAGTAGGGTATAGAGCATTGTGATGACAAGAGTCCCGGATCATTGTGTTGTCAGGTGTCATGGAGTGTTGGGATGACAGTGGTAATGGAGCATTTTGATGACAAGGGAATGGAGCATGGTGATGACAAGGTGCTGGAACATTGTGATGAGACACCATAGAGACTTGTGATGCAAATTCTCATGGAGTATTCTGATGAAAAGGGGCATGGAGCATTGTGATTACAGTGGTCTTGGAGCATTATGATTGCAAGGGCATGGAGCATTATGAGGAGAAGTCCATGGAGCATTCTGATGACATGCGTCATGGAGCTTTGTGATGACAAGGGCATAGAACAATGTGATTACAGGGGTCTTGGAGCATTGTGATGAAAAGGGCATGGATCATTGTGTTGGAAAGTACATGGAGTATTGTGATGACAGGCATCATGGAGCGTTGTGATGACAAGTGTTTTGGAACATTGTGATCACAAGGGTTTGGAACATTGTGATGACAGAGGTCATGGATCATATTGATTTCAAGGAACATGGAGCATTGTGATGACAAGGACATGAAGCAATGTGATCCCAAGGTTCATGGAGGATTTTGATGACAATGGTAATGGAGTATTGTGATGACAAGCGCATAGAGCATTGTAATGGCAAGGTCATGTAGCATTTTGCTGACAAAGGCATGGAGCATTGTGATGACAGGTGTCATGGAGCACTGTGATGACAAGCGTCATGGATCATTGTGAATACCGGGGTCATGGAGCATTGGGATGACAAGGGCCTGGATCATTGTGATGACAAGGGTCATGGAGCATTGGACTGAAAATGTTCATGGAGTATTGTGATGACAGGGGTCATGGAGCATTGTGATTACAGGGGTGTTTGACCATTGTGATGACAAGTGTCCCGGATCATTGTGTTGTCAGCTGTCATGGAGTGTATGATGACAGTGGTCATGGAGCATTGTGATGATATTCATCATGGAGCACTGTGATGAGAAGGTCATGGAGCATTGGGCTGAAAATATTCATGGAGTATTGTGATGACAGGGGTCATGGAGCATGGTGATGACAAGGTCCTGGAGCATTGTGATGAGATGACCATGGAGACATGTGATGACAAGTCTCATGGAGCATTCTGATGAAAAGGGGCATGGAGCATTGTGATTACGGGTGTCTTGGAGCATTTTGATGACAAGGGCATGGAGCATTGTGAGGAGAAGGCCATGGAATATCCTGATTACATGAATCATGGAGCTTTGTGATGACAACGGCATGGAGCATTGTGATTACATGGGTCTTGGAGCATTGTGATGACAAGGGTCTTGGAGCCTTGTGATGACAAGGCCGTGGAACTTTGTGATGGCAGAGGTCATGGAGCATTGTTATGACAGAGGTAATGGAGCATTGTGATGAGAAGGGCATTGAGCATTGTTCTGAAATGTTTCATAGATTATTGTGATGAGAGTGGGCATGGAGCATTGTGATGACAAGGGCACGGTACACTGTGATACATGGGTCATGGAGGATTGTAATGACAAGGACAAGGAGCATTGTGATGAGAAGGTCATCGAGCATTGTGATGACAAGTGTCATGGAGCTTTGTGATGACAAGGGCATGGAGCAATGTGATGAGAGGGTTCATGGAGCATTGTGATGACAATGGCATGGAGCACTGTGATGCCAAGGGTCATGGAGCTTTGTGATGACAACGGTCATGGAGCATTTTGATGACAAGGGCATGGTGCATTGTGATGAGAAGGGCAGGGAACATTTTGATGACTGGGTCATGCAGCAATTTGATGAAAAATGTAATGGAACATTTTGATGGCAGGTGTTATAGAACAATGTGATGCTAGGGGTCATGGAGCTTTGGGATGAAAAGGGTCATGGAACATTTTGAAGACAGGGATTATGGAAAATTGTGATGTCATGGGTCATGGAACATTGTGCTGATAAGGGGATGTAGCATTTTGATGACAGTGGTCATGGAACATTTTGATAACAAGGGTGAGGGAGGATTGTGATGACTAGTGATGGAACATTGTGATATCTCATGTGAGAGAGCATTTGGATGAGAAATGCATGGAGCATAGTGATTACAAGGTTTATGGAGCATAGCGATGACAAGGTTGTGGATCATTGTGATGAAAAGGGCATGGCACATTGTGATGACAAGGGTCATGGAGCATTGTTCTGACAAAGGCATGGAGCATTGTGATGACAAGGGTCACGGAGCATTGTGATGAAAAGTTCATGGAACACTGTGGTTATAAAGGTAACAGAGCCTTGTGATGACGCTGGTATCGACCACTGTGATGACAAATGTTATGAAGAATTGAGATGACTCGAGTCACGGAGCATTGTGATAACAGGGGTCATGGAGGATTGTGATGAAAAGTGCATGGAGCATTGTGCTGAGAAAGGCATAGAGCATTGTGATGACAAGGGTCAAAGGGCATTGTGATGAAATGTTCATGGAGCATTGTGGTTAAAAATGTCACAGTGACTGTTGATGATGAGGTCATGGACCATTGTGATGACAAAGGTCATGGAGCATTGTGATGACTGGAGTCACGGAGCATTGTGATGACAGGGGTCATGGAACATTGTGATGACAAGGGCATGGAGCATTGTGATGACAAGGACATGGAGCATTGTGAGGAGAAGGCCATGGAACATTCTGATGACATGCGTCATGGAGCTTTGTGATGACAAGGGCATGGAGCTTTGTGATTACAGGTGTCTCGGAGCATTGTGATGACAAGGGTCATGGAGCCTTGTGATGACAAGTCCGTGGAACATTGTGATGGCAGGGGTCATGGAGCATTGTTATGACAGAAGTAATGGAGCATTGTGATGATAAGGGCAAGGAGCATTGTGATGACCAGGTCATGCAGTATTGTGAAAAGTGGTGTCAGAGAGCATTTTGATGACATATATATTGGCCCATTGTGATGACAATGGCATGGAGCATTGTGATGCCAAGTGTCAAGGAGGATTCTGATGACAAAGGTAATGGAGCATTGTGATGAAAAGGGCTTCGAGCATAGTGATGACAATGGTCAGGGAGTGTTGTGCTGACAATTGCATGGAGAATTGTGATGACAAGGGTCATGGAGCATTCTGATGACAAGCTTGTGGAGTATCTTGATGACAATGGCATGGAGCATTGTGATGAAAACGGCATGGGGCATTGTGATGAAAAAGGCATGGAGCTTTTTCATGACAGGTTTCAAGGAGCATGCTGACGACAAGTGTCAGGGAGCATTGTGATGACTAGTGTATTGAGAATTGTGATGACAAAGGTCATGGAGCATTGTGATGAAAAGGGCATGGAGTATTGTGATGACAGGCATCATGGAGCATTGTGATGACAAGAGTTATGGAACATAGTGATCACAAGTGTTTGGAGCATTGCGATGACAGAGGTCATGGATCATTTTGATTTCAAGGAGCAAGGAGCATTGTGGTGACAAGGGCATGAAGCAATGTGATCCCAAGGTTCATGGAGGATAGTGATGACAATGGTAATGGTGTATTGTGATGACAAGCGCATAGAGCATTGTAATGACAAGGTCATGTAGCATTTTGCTGACAAAGGCATGGAGCATTGTGATGACAAGGGTCATGGAACATTAGGCTGAAAAAGTTCATGGAGTATTGTGATGACAGGCGTCATGGAGCATTTTTATTACATGGGTCTTGGAGCATTGTGATGACAAGAGTCCCGGATCATTGTGTTGTCAGGTGTCATGGAGTGTTGTGATGACAGCGGTCATTCAGCATTGTGATGATATTGGTCATGGAGCATTGTGATGAGAAGGTCATGGACAATAGGGCTGAAAATATTCATGGATTATTGTGATGACAGGGTCATGGAGCATTGTGATGACAAGGGAATGGAGCATGGTGACGACAAGGTCCTGGATCATTTTGATTAGAGGACCATGTAAACTTGTGATGACAATTCTTATGGTGCATTCTGATGAAAAGGGGCATGGAGCATTGTGATTACAGTGGTCTTGGAGCATTGTGATGACAAGGGCATGGAGCATTGTGAGGAGAAGACCATGGAACATTCTAATGACATGCGTCATGGAGCTTTGTGATGACAAGGGCATTGAGCATTGTGATTACAGGGGTCTTGGAGCATTGTGATGACAAAGGTCATGGAGCCTTGTGATGACAAGGCCGTGGAACATTGTGATGGCAGGGGACATTGAGCATTGTTATGACAGAGGTTATGGAACATTGTGATGAGAAGGGGATTGAGCATTGGTCTGAAATGTTTCATGGATTATTGTGATGAGTGTGGGCATGGAGCATTGTGATGATAAGGGCACGGTACACTGTGATACATGAGTCATGGAGGATTGTAATGACAAGGGCATGGGGCAATGTGATGAGAGGGTTCATGGAACATTGTGATGACAATGACATGGAGCAATGTGATGCCAAGGGTCATGGAGATTTGTGATGACAATGACATGGAGCCATGTGATACCAAGGGTCATGGAGATTTGTGATGACAATGACATGGAGCATTGTGATGCCAAGGGTGTGGTGCATTGTGATGAGAAGGGCAGGGAGCATTTTGATGACAGGGTCATGCAGCAATTTGATGAAAAGTGTAATGGAATACTTAGATGACAGGTTTTATAGCACATTGTGATGCCAGGGGTCATGGAGCTTTGGGATGAAAAGGGTCATGGAGCACTTTGATGACAGGGGTTATTGAACATTGTGATGTCAGGGATCATGGAACATTGTGATAACAGGGGTGAGAGAGGATTGTGATGACTAGTGATGGAACATTGTGATATCTCTGGTGAGAGAGCATTTTGATGAGAAGTGCATGGAGCATTGTGATTACAAGGTTTATGGAGCATAGCGATGACAAGGTTGTGGATCATTGTGATGAAAAGCACATGGCACATTGTGATGACAAGGGTCATGGAGCATTGTTCTGACAAAGGCATGGAGCATTGTGATGACAAGGGTCACGGAGCATTGTGATGAAAAGTTCATGGAGCATTGTGGTTACAAAGGTCACAGAGCCTTGTGATGACACGGGCATGGACCGTTGTGATGACAAACGTTATGAACTATTGTGATGACTGGAGTCATGGAGAATTGTGATGACAGGGGTCATGGAGCATTGTGATGACAAGAGCATGGAGCATTGTGATGACAGGGGCATGGAGAATTGGTCTGAAATGTTTCATAGATTATTTTGCTGACAGTGGGCATGGTGCATTGTGATGACAGGGGCATGGAGCATTGTGATGACCAGGTCATGCACTATTGTGAAGACAGGTTTCAGGGAGCATTGTGATGATATATGTAATGGCCCATTGTGATGACAATGGAATGGAACATTGTGATGTCAAGTGTCATGGAGGATTCTGATGACAAATTTAATGGAGCATTGTGATGACAAGGGCTTGGAGCATTGTGAATACAGGGGTCATGGAGCATTGTGATGACTAGGGAATGGAGCATTGTGACGACAAGAGTCCTGGATCATTGAGTTGTCAGGTGGCATGGAGTGCTGTGATGACAGTGGTCATGGAGCATTGTGATGATATTGGCCATGGAGCATTGTGATGAGTAGGTCGTGGAGCATTGGGCTGAAAATGTTCATGGATTATTGTGATGACTGGTGTCATGGAGCACTGTGATGACAAGGGAATGCAGCATGGTGATGACAAAGAAATGGAGCATTGTGATGACAAGGGTCACGGAGCATTGTGATGAAAGTTCATGGAGGATTGTGGTTACAAATGTCACAGAGCCTTGTGATGATGCGGGCATGGACTGTTGTAATGACAAACGTTATGAAGCATTATGATGACTGGAGTCATGGACCACTGTGATTACAGGGATAATGGAGCATTGTGATGACAAGGGCATGGAGCATTGTGATGACAGGGGCATGGAGCATTGGTCTGACATGTTTCATAGATTATTGTGATGACAGTGGACATGGTGCATTGTGATGACAAGTGCATGGAGCATTGTAATGACAAGGGCATGGAGTATTGTGAAGAAAGGTGTCAGGGAGCATTGTGATGACATATGTCATGGTCCATTGCGATGACAATGGCATGGAGCATTGTGATGCCAAATGTAATGGAGGATTGTGATGACAAATATAATGGAGCATTGTGATGAATAGGGCTTGGAGCATTATGATGACAAGGGCAATTGAGTATTTTCATGACAATGTCGTGAAGCATTGTGATGACAAGGTCCTGGAGCATTGTGATGAGAAAACCATGGAGCCTTGCGAGCACAAGTCTCATGGAGCATACTGATGAAAAGGGGCATGGAGCATTCTTATTACAGGGGTTTTGAAACATTGTGATAACAAGTGCATGGAGCATTGTGATGACAAGGGCATGGAGCTTTGGTCTAATAAGTTTCATGGATTATTGTGATGACAGTTGGAATGGCACATTTTAATGACAAGGGCATGGAGCATTGTGATGACCATGTCATGCAGTATTGTGAAGAGAGGTATTAGGGAGCATTGTGATGACATATGTAATGTCCCATTGTGATGGCAAGTGTCATGGAGGATTCTGATGACAAAAGTAATGGAGCATTGTGATGATATTGGTCATGGAGCATTGTGATGATATTGGTCATGGAGCATTGTGATGAGAATGTCATGGAGCATTGGGCTGAAAATGATCATGGAGTATTGTGATGACAGGGGTCATGGAGCATTGTGATGACAAGGGAATGGAGCATGGTGATGACAAGTTCCTGGAGCATTGTGATGAGATGACAATGGAGACTTGTGATGACAAGTCTCATGGAGCATTCTGATGAAAAGGGGCATGGAGCATTGTGATTATAGGGGTCTTGGAGCATTGTGATGACAAGGGCATGTAGCATTGTGAGGAGAAGGCCATGGAACATTCTGAATACATGCGTCATGGAGCTTTGTGATTACAAGGGCATGGAGCTCTGTGATTACATGGGTCTGGGAGCATTGTGATGACAGGGGTCATGGATCACTCTGATTACAGGGGACTTGGAGCATTGTGATGACAAGAGTCCCGGATCACTGTGTTGTCAGGTGTCATGGATTGTTGTGATGACAGTGGTCATGAAGCATTGCGATGATATTGGTCATGGAGCATTGTGATGAGAAGTTCATGGAGCATTTGGCTGAAAATATTCATAGAGTATTGTGATGACACGGGTCATGGAGCATTGTGATGACAAGGGAATGGAGCATGGTGATAACAAGTTCCTGGAGCATTGTGATGAGAAGACCATAGAGACTTTTGATGACAAGTCTCATGGAGAATTCTGATGAAAAGGGACATGGAGCATTGTGATTACAGGGTTCTTGGAGCATTGTGATGACAAGTGCATGAAGCATGGTGATGACAATGTCCTGGAGCATTGTGATGAGATGACCATGGAGACTTGTGATGACAAGTCTCATGGAGCATTCTGATTAAAAGGTGCATGGATCACTGTGACTGCAGGGGTCTTGGAGCACTGTGATGACAAGGGCATGGAGCATTGTGACGAGAAGGCCATGGAACCTTCTGATGACATGTGTCATGGAGCTTTGTGATGACAAGGGCATGGAGCTTTGTGATTACAGGGGTCTTGGAGCATTGTGATGACAAGGGTCATGGAGCCTTGTGATGACAAGGCCGTGGAACATTGTGATGGCAGGGGTCATGGAGCATTGTTATGACAGAGGTAATGGAGCATTGTTATGAGAAGGGCATTGAGCATTGGTCTGAAATGTTTCATGGATTATTGTGATGAGATTGGATATGGAGCATTGTGATGAGAAGGGCACGGAACACTGTGATACTTGGGTCATGGACGATTGTAATGTCAAGGGCATGGAGCCTTGTGATGAGAAGGGCATCGAGCATTGTGATGACAAATGTCATAGAGCTTTGTGATGACAAGGGCATGGAGCAATGTGATGAGAGGGTTCATGGAGCATCGTGATGACAATGACAAGGAGCATTGTGATGACAACGGTCATGGAGTTTGTGATGACATAGGTCATGGAGCATTTTTATGACAAGTGTGTGGTGCATTGTGATGAGAATTGCAGGGAGCATTTTGATGACAGGGTCATGCAGCAATTTGATGAAAAGTGTAATGGAATATTTTGATGACAGGGGTTATAGAACATTGTGATGCCAGGGTTCATGGAGCTTTGGGATGAAAAGGGTCACGGAGCACTTTGATGACAGGGGTTATGGAACATTGTGATGTCAGGGGTCATGGAACATTGTGCTGATAAGGGGATATAGCATTGTGATGATAGGGCTCATGGAACATTGTGATAACTGGGGTGAGGGAGGATTGTGATGACTAGTCATGGAACATTGAGATATCTCATGAGAGAGAGCATATGGATGAGAAGTGCATGGAGCATTGTGATTACAAGGTTTATGGAGCATAGCAATGACAAGGTTGTGGATCATTGTGATGAAAAGCGCATGGCACATTGTGATGACAAGGGTCATGGAGTTTTGTACTGACACAGGCATGGAGCATTGTGATGACAAGGATCACGGAGCATTGTGATGAAAATTTCATGGAGCATTGTTGTTACAAAGGTCACAGAGCCTTGTGATGATGCGGGCATGGACCGTTGTAATGGCAAACGTTATGAAGCATTGTGATGACTGGAGTCACGGAACATTGTGATGACAGGGGTCATGGAGCATTGTGATGACAAGGGCATGGAGCATGGTGATGACAGGGGCATGGAGCATTGGTCTGACAAGTTTCATAGATTATTGTGATGACAGTGGACATCGTGCATTGTGATGACAAGGGCATGGAGCATTGTGAAGACAAGGGAATGGAGTATTGTGAAGACAGGTGTCAGGGAGCATTTTGATGACATATGCCATGGTCCTTTGCGATGACAATGGCATGGAGCATTGTGATGTCAAATGTAATGGAGGATGTGATGACAAATATAATGGAGCATTGTCATGATTTGGGCTTGGAGCATTATGATGAAAAGGGCCATTGAGAATTTTCATGACAATGTCATGAAGCATTGTGATGACAAGGTCCTTGAGCATTGTGATGAGAAACCATGGAGCCTTGTGATGACAAGTCTCATGGAGCATACTGATGAAAAGGGGCACGGAGCATTCTGATTACAGGGGTGTTGGAACATTGTGATAACAAGGGCATGGAGCATTGTGATGACAAGGTCATGGAACATTGGTCTAATAAGTTTCATGGATTATTGTGATGACAGTAGGAATGGCGCATTGTGATGACAAGGGCATGGAGCATTGTGATGACCAGGTCATGCAGTATTGTGAAGAGAGGTATCAGGGAGCAATGTGATGACATTTGTAAGGGTCCATTGTGATGACAATGGCATGGAGCATTGTGATGCCAAATGTCATGGAGGATTCTGATGACAAAGGTAATGGAGCATTGTGATGACAATGGCTTGGAGCATTGTGATGACCAGGTCATGCAGTATTGTGAAGAGAGTTATCAGGGAGCATTGTGATGACATATGTAATGGCCCATTGTGATGACAATGGCATGGAGCATTGTGATGCCAAGTGTCATGGAGGATTCTGATGAAAAAGGTAATGGAGCATTGTGATGACAATGGCTTGGAGCATTGTGATGACAAGGGTCAGGGAGCATTGGGCTGACAAGTGCATGGAGAACTGTGATGACAAGGGTCATGGAGCATTCTGATGACAATCTTGAGGAGTATTTTGAAGACAATGGCATGGAGCATTGTGAAGGAAATGGAATGGGTCTTTGTGATGCAAAAGGCATGGAGCCTTTTCGTGACAGGTTTCAAGGAGCATTCTGACGACAAGAGTCAGGGAGCATTGTGATGACAAGTGTATTGAGAATTGTGATGACAAAGTTCATGGAACATTGTGATGAAAAGGGCATGGAGTATTGTGATGACAGGCATCATGAAACGTTGTGATGACAAGTGTTATGGAACATTGTGATCACAAGGTTTTGGACCATTGCAATGACAGAGGCCATGGATCATTTTGATTTCAAGGAGCATGGAGCATTGTGATGTCAAGGGCATGATGCAATGTGATCCTAAGGTTCATGGAGGATTGTGATGAGAGTGGTAATGGAGTACTGTGATGACAAGCGCATAGAGCATTGCAATGAAAAGGTCACGTAGCATTTTGCTGACAAAGGCCTGGAGCATGGTGATGACAGGTGTCATGGAGCACTGTGATGAGAAGCGTCACGGAGCATTGTGAATACATGGGTCATGGGGAATTGGGATGACAAGGGCATGGATCATTGTGCAGAAAAGTGTCATGGAGTATTGGGGTGAAAATGTTCATGGAGTATTGGGATGACAGGGGTCATGGAGCATTGTGATGAGAGAGGTCATGGAGAATTTTGATTTCATTGTGCTGACAATAGCCGGAAGTATTATGATGATGGGCATGATGCATTGTGATGACAGGGTTCATGGAGCATTGCGATGAAAAGGGGCATGGAGCATTGTGATTACAGGGGTCTGGGAGCATTGTGATGACAAGGGCATGGAACATATTGATGAGAAGGCCATGGAAATTTCTGATGACATGTGTCATGGAGCTTTGTGATGATAAGGGCATGGAGCATTGTGATTACAGGGGTCATGGAGCATTGTGATGACAAGGGCTTGGAACATTGTGAGGAGAATCCCATGGAACATTCTGATGACATGCGTCATGGAGCTTTGTGATGACAGGGGCATGGAGCATTTTGATTAAGGGTTCTTGGAGCATTGTGATTACAAGGGTCATGGAGAATTGGGATGACAAGGGCATGTATGATTGTGATGACAATGGTCATGGAGCATTGGGCTGAAAATGTTCATGGAGTACTGTGATGACAGGGGTCATGGAGCATTGTGATGAGTAGGGAATGGAGCATTGTGATGACAAGAGTCCCGGGTCATTGTGTTGTCAGGTGTCATGGAGTGTTGTGATGACAGTGGTCATGGAGTATTTTGATGATATTTGTCATTGAGCATTGTGATGAGAAGTTCATGGAGCACTGGGCTGAAAATGTTCATGGAGTATTGTGATGAGAGGGATCATGGAGCATTGTGATGACAAGGGAATGGAGCATGGTGATGACAAGGTCCTGGAGCATTGTGATGGGAAGACCATGGAGACTTGTGATGACAAGTCTCATGGAACATTGTGATGAAAAGGGGCATGGAGCATTGTGATTACAGGGGTCTTGGAGCATTGTGATGAAAAGGGCATGGATCATTGTGATGAAAAGGCATGGAGCCAAGTCATTACAGGGTTCAAGGAGCATACTGACGACAAGTGTCAGGGAGCATTGTGATGACAAGTGTATTGAGAATTGTGATGACAAAGATCATGGAGCATTGTGATGAGAAGACCATGGATAATTGTGATGACGAGCGACATGGGGCATTGTGATGACAAGTGTTATGGAATATTGTGATCACAAGGGTTTGGAGCATTGTTATGACAGAGGTCATGGAGAATATTGATTTCATTGTGATGATAAGAGCCTGAAGCATTATGATGATGGGCATGGTGCATTTTGATTACAGTGTTCATGGAGCATTGAGATGAAAAGGGGCATGGAGCATTGTGATTACAGGGGTCTTGCAGCATTGTCATGACAAGGGCATGGAGCATGTGATGAGAAGGCCATGGAATATTCTGATGGCATGTGTCATAGAGCTTTGTGATGACAAGGGCATGGAGCATTGTGATTACAGTGGTCTTGGAGCATTGTGATGACAAGGGTCATGGAGCCTTGTGATGACAAGGCCATGGAACATTGTGATGGCAGGGGTCATGGAGCATTGTTATGACAGAGGTAATGGAGCATTGTGATGAGAAGGGCATTGAGCATTGGTCTGAAAAGTTTCATGGATTATTGTGATGAGAGTGGGCATGGAGCATTGTGATGACAAGGGCACGGAACACTGTTATACATGGGTCATGGAGGATTGTAATGACAAGGGCATGGAGCATTGTGATGAGACGGGCATCGAGCATTGTGATGACAAGTGTCATGGAGCTTTGTGATGACAAGGGCATGGAGACATGTGATGAGAGTGTTCATGGAGCATTGTGATGACAATGACATGGAGCATTGTGATGCCAAGGGTCATGGAGCTTTGTGATGACAAAGGTCATGGAGCATTTTGATGACAAGGGTGTGGTGCATTGTGATGAGAAGGGAAGGGAGCATTTTGATGACCTGGTCATGCAGCAATTTGATGAAAAGTGTAATGGAACATTTTGATGGCAGGGGTTATAGAACATTGTGATGCCGGGGGTCTTGGGGCTTTGGGATGAAAAGGGTCATGGAGCATTTTGATGACAGGGGTTATGGAACATTGTGATGTCAGGGGTCATGGAACATTGTGCTGATAATGGGATGTAGCATTGTGATGACAGTGGTCATGGAAACTTGTGATTAGATGGGTGAGGGAGGATTGTGATGACTAGTGATGGAACATTGTGATATCTCATGTGAGAGAGCATTTGGATGAGAAGTGCATGGAGCATTGTGATTACAAGGTTTATGGAGCATAGCGATGTCAAGGTTGTGGATCATTGTGATGAAAAGCGCATGGCACATTGTGATGACAAGGGTCATGGAGCATTGTTCTGAAAAACGCATGGAGCATTGTGATGACAAGGGTCACGGAGAATTGTGATGAAATGTTCATGGAGCATTGTGGTTTCAAAGGTCACAGAGCCTTGTGATGATGCGGGCATGGACCGTTGTGTAGACAAACCTTATGAAGCATTGTGATGACTGGAGTCACGGAGCATTGTGAATACAGGTGTCATGGAGCACTGGGATAACAAGGGCATGGTTCAATGTGATGACAAGGTTCATGGAGCATTGGGCTCAAAATGTTCATGGAGTATTTTGATGACAGGGGTCATGGAGCATTGTGATGACTAGGGAATGGAGCATTGTAATGACAAGTGTCCCGGATCATTGTGTTGTCAGGAGTCATGGAGTGTTTTGATGACAGTGGTCATGGAGCTTTGTGATATTGGCCATGGAGCATTGTGATGAGTAGGTCGTGAGGCATTGGGCTGAAAATGTTCATGGTTTATTGTGATGACAGGGGTCATGGAACATTGTGATGACAAGGGAATGGAGCATGGTGATGACAAGGTCCTGGAGCATTGTGATGAGAAGACCATGGAGACTTGTGATGAAAAGTCTCATGGAGCATTCTGATGAAAAGGGGCATGGAGCATTGTGAATACAGGGGTCTTGGAGCATTGTGATGACTAGGGCATGGAGCATTGTGAGGAGAAAGCCATGGAGCATTCTGATGACATGCGTCATGGAGTTTTCTGATGACAAGGGCATGGAGCATTGTGATAACAGTTGTCTTGGAAATTGTGATGACAAGGGCATGGAGCAATGAGAGCAGAAGCCCAAGGAGCATTCTGATGGCCTGCAACATTGAGCTTTGTGATGACAAGGACATGGAGCATTGAGATTATATGTGTCTTGGAGCATTGTGATGAAAAGGACATGGATTTTTGTGATGAAAATGGCATGGAGCCTTGTCATGACAGGATTCAAGGAGCATACAGACAACAAGTGTCAGGGAGCATTTTGATGACAAGTGTATTGAGCATTGTGAGGACAAAGATCTTGGAGCATTGTGATGAGAAGACCATTGATAATTGTGATGACGAGCGTCATGGGGCATTGTGATGACAAGTGTTATGGAATATTGTGATCACAAGGGTTTGGAGCATTGTTATGACAGAGGTCATGGAGCATTTTGATTTCATTGTGATGACAATAGCATGAAGCATTATGATGATGGGCATGGTGCATTGTGATGACAGGGTTCATGGATCATTGAAATGAAAAGGGGCATAGAGCATTGTGATTACAGTGGTCTTGGAGCATTGTCATGAGAAGGGTCATGGAGCTTCGTGATGACAAGGCCATGGAACATCGTGATGGCAGGGGTCATGGAGAATTGTTATGTCAGGTGTAATGGAGCATTCTGATGGCAAGGGCATGGAGCATTGTGATGAGAAGGCCATGGAGCATTCTGATGACATGTGTCATGCAGCTTTGTGAAGACAAGGGCCTGGAACAATGTGATGAGAGCGTTCATGGAGCATTGTGATGACAATGATATGGAGCATTGTGATGCCAAGGGTCATGGATCTTTGTGATGACAAAGGTCATGGAGCATTTTGATGGCAAGGGCATTGTGCATTGTGATGAGAAGTGCAGGGAGCATTCTGATGACAGGGTCATGGAGCAATTTGATGAAAAATGTCATGGAACATTTTGATGACAGGTGTTATGGAACATTGTGATGTCAGGGGTCATCGAATACTGTGATGATAAGTGCATGTAGCATTGTGATGACAGGAGTCATGGAACATTGTGATGACAGGGGTGAGCGAGTATTGTGACAAATAGTGATGTAGCATTGTGATATAAGTGGTGAGAGAGCATTTTGATGAGAAGTGCATGGAGCATTGTGATGACATATTTTAAGGAGCATTGTGATGACAAGATTGTGGAGCACTGTGATGACAAGCGTATGGTGCATTGTTATGACATGTGACATGGAGCATTGTGCTGACAAGCACATGGAGCATTGTGATGACAAGTGTCAAAGAGCATTGTGAAGAAATGTTCATGGACCATTGTGGTTAAAAAGGTCACAGAGACTGTTGATGACGAGGGCATGGACCATTGTGATGACAAATGTCATGAAGCATTGTGATGACTGGAGTCACGGAGCATTGTGATGACAGGGGTCATGGAAAATTGTGATAACAAGGGCATGGAGCATTGTGATGATAATGGCATGGAACATTGGTCTAATAAGTTGCATGGATTATTGTGATGACATTTGGTATGGCACATTGTGATGACAAGGGCATGGAGCATTGTGATGACCATGTCATGCATTATTGTGAAGAGAGGTGTCAGGAAGCATTGTGATGACATATGTCATGGCCCATTGTGATGACAATGGCATGGAGCATTGTGATGCCAAGTGTCATGGAGGATTCTGATGACAAATGTAATGGAGCATTGTGATGACAATAGCTTGGAGCATTGTGATGAAAATGGTCAGGGATCCTTGTGCTGACAAGTGCATGGAGAATTGTGATGAAAAGAGTCATAGAGCATTCTGATGACAAGCTTGTGGAGTATTTTGATGACAATGACATGGAGCATTGTGATGAAAACGGCATGGGACATTGTGATGAAAAAGGCATGGAACCTTGTCATGACAGGGTTCAAGGAGCATTCTGATGACAAGTGTCAGGGAGCATTGTGATGACAAGTGTATTTAGCATTGTGATGACAAAGGTCATGGAGCATTGTGATGAAAAGGGCATGAAGTATTATGATGACAGGCATAATGGAGCGTTGTGATGACAAATGTTATGGAACAATGTGATCACAAGTGTTTGGAGCATTGTGATGACAGAGGTCATGGATCATTTTGATTTCAAGGAGCATGGAGCATAGTGATGACAAGGGCATGAAGCAATGTGATTACAAGGTTCATGGAGGATTGTGATGACAATGGAGATGGAGTATTGAGATGACAAGCGCATAGAGCATTATAATGACAAGGTCGTGGAGCATTTTTCTGACAAAGACATGGACCATTGTGATGACATGTGTCATGGAGCACTGTGATGACAAGCGTCACGGAGCATTGTGAATACACCGGTCATGGAGCATTGGGATTACAAGGGCATGGATCATTGGGATGACAAGGGTCATGGAGCACTTGGCTGAAAATGGTCATGGAGTATTTTGATGACACGGGTCATGGAGCATTTTGATGACTAGGGAATGGAGCACTGTGATGACAAGAGTCCCGGATCATTGTGTTGTCAGGTGTCATGGAGTGTTGTGATGACAGTGGTCATGGAGCATTTTGAAGACCACGGAATGGAGCATGGGGATTACAAGGTCCTGTAGCATTGTGATGAGAAGGCCATGAAGACTTGTGATGACAAGTCTCATGGAACATTCTGATGAAAAGGGGCATTGAGCACTGTGATTACAGGGCTCTTGGAGCATTGTGATGACTAGGGCATGGATCATTGTGATGAGAAATCCATGTAGCATTCTGATGACATGCGTCATTGAGCTTTGTGATGACAATAGCATGGAGCATTGAGATTACATTGGTCTTGGAGCATTGTGATGAAAAGGACATGGATCATTGTGATGAAAAAGGAATGGAGCCTTGTCATGACAGGGTTCAAGGAGCATACAGACAACAAGTGTCAGGGAGCATTTTGATGACAAGTGTATTGAGCATTGTGATGACCAAGGTCATGTAGCATTGTGATGAAAAGTACATGGAGTATTCTGATGACACGCATCATGGAGTGTTGTGATGACAAGTGTTATGGAACACTGTGATCACAAGGGTTTGGAGCATTGTGATGACAGAGGTCATAGATCATTTTGATTTCAAGGAGCATGGAGCATTGTGATGAAAACAGCATGAAGCAATGTGATCCCAAGTTTCATGGAGGATTGTGATGACAATGGAAATGGAGTATTGTGATGACAAGTGCATAGAACATTGTAATGACAAGGTCATGTAGCATTTTGCTGACAAATGCATGGAGCATTGTGATGACAGGTGTCATGGAGCACTGTGATGACAACAGTCATGGATCATTGTGAATACAGTGGTCATGGAGCATTGGGAAGACAAGGGAATGGATCTTTGTGATGACAAGAGTCATGGAGCAATGGGCTGAAAATGTTCATGGAGTGTTGTGATGAGAGGTGTCATGGAGCATTGTCATGACTAGGGAATGGAGCACTGCGATGACAAGAGTCCCGGATCATTGGGTTGTCAGTTGTCATGGAGTGTTGTGATGACAGTGGTCATGGAGCATTGTGATGATATTGGCCATGGAGCATTGTGATGAGAAGGTTGTGGTGCATTGTGTTTACAGGGGTCTTGGAGCATTGTGATGAGAAGGGTCATGGAGCCTTGTGATGACAAGGCCATGGAACATCGTGATGGCAGGGCTCATGGAGCATTGTTATGACTGGGGTAATGGAGCATTGTGATGGCAAGGGCATGGATCATTGGTCTAATATGTTTCATGGATTATTGCGATGACTGTTGGAATGGTGCATTGTGATGACAAGGGCATGGAGCATTGTGATGACCAGGTCATGCATTATTGTGAAGACAGGTGTCAGGGAGCATTGTGATGACATATGTAATGGCCCATTGTCATGACAATGGCATGGAGCACTGTGAGGCCAAGTGTCATGGAGGATTCTGATGACAAAGGTAATGGAGCATTGTGATGACAATGGCTTGGAGTATTGTGATGACAAGGGACAGGGAGCATTGTGCTGAAAATTGCATGGGGATTCTGATGACAAGGGTCATGGAGCATTCTGATGACAAGCTTGTGGAGTATTTTGATGACAATGGCATGGAACATTGTGATGAAAAGGGCATGTTGTATTTTGATGACAGGCATCATGGAGCATTGTGATGACAAGTGTTATGGAACACTGTGATCACAAGGGTTCGGAGCATTGTGATGAGAGAAGTCATGGATCATTTTGATTTCAATGAGCATGGAGCATTGTAATGACAAGGGCATGATGCAATGTGATCCCAAAGTTCATGGAGGATTGTGATGACAATGGAAATGGAGTATTGTGATGACAAGCGCATAGAGCATTGTAATGACAAGGTCAGGTAGCATTTTGCTGACAATGGCATGGAACATTGTGAGGACATGTGTCATGGAGCACTGTGATGACAAGCGTCACGGAGCTTTGTGAATATAGGGGTCATGGACCATTGGGATGACAAGGGCATGGAATATTGTGATGACAAGAGTCATGGAGCCCTGGGCTGAAAATGTTCATGGAGTGTTGTGATGACACGGGTCATGCAGCATTGTGATGACTAGGGAATGGAGAATTGTGATGACAAGAGTCAAGGATCATTGTGTTGTCAGGTGTCATGGAGTGTTGTGATGACAGTGGTCATGGAGCATTATGATGACAAGGGATTCGAGCATGGTGATGACAAGTTCCTGGAGCAATGTGATGAGAAGACCATGGAGAATTGTGATGACAAATCTCATGGAGCATTGTGATGAAAATGGGCATGGAGCATTGTGATTACAGGGTTCTTGGAGCATTGTGATGACTAGGGCATGGAGCAATGTGATGAGAAGGCCATGGAGCATTCTGATGACATGCGTCATGGAGTTTTGTGATGACAAGGGCATGGAGCATTGTGATGACAAGGGCATGGAACATTGGTCTAAAAAGTTTCATGGATTATTGTGATGACAGTTGGAATGGCGCATTGTGATGACAAGGGCATGGAGCAATGTGATGACCAGGTCATGCAGTATTGTGAAGACAGGTGTCAGGAAGCATTGTGATGACATTTGTAATGGCCCAAATGTGATGACAATGGCATGGAGCATTGTGATGCCAAGTGTCATGGAGGATTCTGATGACAAAGGTAATGGAGCATTGTGATGACAATGGCTTGGAGCATTGTGATGACAAGGGTCAGGGAACATTGTGCTTACAAGTGCATGTAGAACTGTGATGACAAGGGTCATGGAGCATTCTGATGACAAGCTTGTGGAGTATTTTAATGAGAATGGCATGGAGCATTGAGATGAAAATGGCATGGGGCATTGTGATGAAAGAGGCATGGTGCCTTTTCGTGACAGGTTTGAAGGAGCATTCTGATGACAAGTGTCAGGGAGCTTTGTGATGACAAGTGTATTGAGAATTGTGATGAGAAAGGTCATGGAGCATTGGGATGAAAAGTGCATGGAGTATTGTGATGAAAGGCATCATGGAGCATTGTGATGACAAGTGTTATGGAACATTGTGATCACAAGTGTTTGGAGCATTGTGATGACAGACGTCATGGATCATTTTGATTTCAAGGAGCAAGGAGCATTGTGATGACAGGGGTATGAAGCAATGTGATCCCAAGGTTCATGGAGGATTGTGATGCCAATGGAAATAGAGTATTGTGATGACAAGCACATAGAGCATTGTAATGACAAGGTCATGTAGCATTTTGCTGACAAAGACATGGAGCATTGTGATGACATGTGTCATGGAGCACAGTGATGACAAGCGTCACGGAGCATTGTGAATACAGGGGTCATGGAGCATTGTGATGACAAGGGTCATGGAGCACTGGGCTGAAAATGTTCATGGAGTGTTGTGATGACAGGGGTCATGAAGCATTGTGATGACTAGGGAATGGAGCATTGTGATGACAAGAGTCCCAGATCATTGTGTTGTCAGGTGTCATGGACTGTTGTGATGACAGTGGTCATGGAGCATTGTGATGATATTGGCCATGGAGCCTTGTGATGAGTAGGGCATGGAGCATTGTGATGAGAAGGCGATGGAGCATTCTGATGACATGCGTCATAGAGTTTTGTGATGACAAGGGCATGGAGATTTGTGATAACAGGCATCTTGGAGGATTGCGAAGAAAAGGGCATGGATCATTGTTATGAAAAAGGCACGTAGCCTTGTCATGACAGGGTTCAAGGAGCATACTGACGACAAGTGTCAGGGAACATTGTGATGACAAGTGTATTGAGCATTGTGTTGACAAAGATCATGGACCATTGTGATGAGAAGACCATGAATAATTGTGATGATGAGCATCATGGGGTGTTGTGATGATAAGTGTTATTTAACATTGTGATCACAAGGTTTTGGAGCATTATGATGACAGAGGTCATGGAGAATATTGATTTCATTGTGATGACAATAGCCTGAAGCGTTATGATCATGGGCATGGTGCATTGTGATGACAGGGTTCATGGAGCATTGAGATGAAAAGGGGCATGGAGCATTGTGATTACAAGGGTCTTGTAACATTGTGATGACAAGGGCATGGAACATTGTGATGAAAAGGCCATGGAACCTTCTGATGACCTGCGCATGGAGCTTTGTGATGACAAGGGCATGGAGCATTGTGATTTCAGTGGTCTTAAGCATTGTGATGACAAGTGTCATGGAACCTTGTGATGACTAGGACGTGGAACATTTTGATGGCAAAGGTCATGGTGCATTGTTATGACAGGTGTAATGCAAGATTTTGATGAGAAGGGCATGGAACATTGGTCTGAAATATTTCATGGAATATTGTGATGAGAGTGGGCCTGGAGCATTGTGATGACAAGGGCACGGAGCACTGTGATACATGGGTCATGCAGGATTGTAATTACAAGGGCATGGAGCATTGTGATGAGAAGGGCATCGAGCATTGTGATGACAAGTATCAGGGAGCTTTGTGATGACAAGGGCATGGAGCAATGTGATAAGAGGGTTCATGGAGCATTGTGATGACAATGACATGGAGCATTGTGAAGCCAAGGGTCATGGAGTTTGTGATGACAAGTCATGGAGCATTTTGATGACAAGGGCATGGTGCATTGTGATGAGAAAGTCAGGGAGCATTTTGATGGCCGGTTCATGCAGCAATTTGATGAAAAGTGTAAAGGAGCATTTTGATGCAGGGGTTATAAAACATTGTGATGTCAGGGGTCTTGGAACTTTGGGAAGAAAAGGGTCATGGAGCATTTTGACGACAGGGTTTATGGAACATTGTGATGTCAGGGGTCATGGAACATTGTGATGATAAGGGGATGTAGCATTGTGATGACAGTGTCATGGAACATTGTGATTACAGGGGTGAGGGAGTATTGTGATGACTAGTGATGGAACATTGTGATATCTCTGGTGAGAGAGCATTTTGATGAGATGTGCATGGAGCATTGTGATTACAGGGATCTTGGAGCATTGTGATGAAAAGGGCATGGATCATTGTTATGAAAAAGGCATGGAGCCTTGTCATGACAGGGTTCAAGGAGCATACTGACGACAAGAGTCAGGGAGCATTGTGACGACAAGTGTATTGAGCACTGTGATGACAAAGATTATGGAGCATTGTGATTAGAAGACCATGGATAATTGTGATGATGAGCGTCATGGGTTGTTGTGATGATAAGTGTTATGGAACATTGTGATCACAAGGGTTTGGAGCATTATTATGACAGAGGTCATGGAGAATATTGATTTCATTGTGATGACAATAGCCTGAAGCATTATGATAATGGGCATGGTGCATTGTGATGACAGGGTTCATGGAGCATTGAGATGAAAAGGGACATGGAGCATTGTGATGTCAAGGGCATGGAGCATTGTGATGAAAAGGCCATGAAACATTCTGATAACATGCGTCATGGAGCTTTGTGATGACAAGGGCATGGAGCATTGTGATTTCAGGGGTCTTAAGCATTGTGATGACAAGTGTCATGGAACCTTGTGATGACTAGGCCGAGGAACATTTTGATGGCAAGGGTCATGGTGCATTGTTATGACAGGGGTAATGGAGCATTTTGATGAGAAGGGCATGGAACATTGGTCTGAAATATTTCATGGATTATTGTGATGAGAGTGAGCATGGAGCATTGTGATGAGAAGACCATTGATAATTGTGATGACGAGTGTCATGGGGCATTGTGATGACAAGTTATAGGGAATATTGTGATCACAAGGGTTTGGAGCATTGTTATGACAGAGGTCATGGAGCATTTTGATTTCATTGTGATGACAATAGCATGAAGCATTATGATGATGGGCATTGTGCATTGTGATGACAGGGTTCATGGATCATTGAGATGAAAAAGGGCATAGAGCCTTGTGATTACAGGGTTCTTGGAACATTGTGATGAGAAGGGTCATGGAGCTTTGTGATGACAAGACCATGGAAATTCGTGATGGCAGGGGTCATGGAGCATTGTTATGACTGGGGTAATGAAGCATTGTGATGGCAAGGGCATGGAGCATTGTGATGAGAAGGCCATGGAGCATTCTGATGACATGTGTCATGGAGCTTTGTGAAGACAAGGGCATGGAGCAATGTGATGAGAGGGTTCATGGAGCATGGTGATGACAATGACATGGAGCATTGTGATGCCAAGGGTCATGGATCTTTGTGATGACAAAGGTCATGGAGCATTTAGATGACAAGGGCGTTGTGCATTGTGATGAGAAGGGCAGGGAGCATTGTGATGACATGGTCGTGCAGCAATTTGATGAAAAGTGTCATGGAACATTTTGATGACAGGTGTTATGGAACACTGTGATGTCAGGGGTCATCGAACATTGTGATAAGTGCATGTAGCATTGTGATGACAGGAGTCATGGAACATTGTGATCACAGGGGTGAGGGAGTATTCTGACATATAGTGATGTAGCATTGTGATATCAGTGGTGAGAGAGCATTTTGATGAGAAGTGCATGGAGCATTGTGATGACAAATTTTAAGGAGCATTCTGATGAAAAGATTGTGGAGCACTGTGATGACAAGCGCATGGTGCATTGTGATGACATGTGTCATGGAGCATTGTGCTGACCACCGCATGGACCATTGTGATGACAAGGGTCAAAGAGCATTGTGATGAAAAGTTCATGGAGCATTGTGGTTAAAAAGGTCACAGAGACTGTTGATGACGAGGGCATGGACCATTGTGATGACAAAGGTCATGAAGCACTGTGATGACTGGAGTCACGGAGCATTGTGATGACAGGGGCCATGGAGAATTGTGAAAATAATGGCATGGAGCATTGTGATGACAAGGGCATGGATCATTGGTCTAATAAGTTTCATGGATTATTGTGATGACAGTTGGAAAGGTGCATTGTGATGAAAAGGGCATGGAGCATTGTGATGACCAGGTCATGCAGTATTGTGAAGACACGTGTCAGGTAGCATTGTGATGACATATGTAATGGCCCATTGTGATGACAATGGCTTGGATCACTGTGATGATAAGGGTCAGGGAGCATTGTGCTGACAAGTGCATGGAGAATTGTGATGACTAGGGTCATGGAGCATTCTGATGACAAGCTTGTGGAGTATTTTGATGACAATGGCATGGAGCATTGTGATGAAAACGCCATGGGGCATTGTGATGAAAAAGGCATGGAGCCTTTTCTTGACAGGGTTCAAGGAGCATTCTGACGACAAGTGTCAGGGAGCATTTTGATGACAAGTGTATTGAGAATTGTGATGACAATGGTCATGGAGCATTGTGATGAAAAGGGCATGCAGTATTGTGATGACAGGCATCATGGAGCGTTGTGATGAGAAGTGCTATGGAACACTGTGATCACAAGGGTTTGGAGCATTGTGATGACAGAGGTCATGGATCATTTGGATTTCAAGGAGCATGGATCATTGTGATGACAAGGGCATGAAGCAATGTGATCCCAAGGTTCATGGAGGAGTGTGATGACAATGGAAATGGAGTATTGTGCTGACAAGCGCATAGAGCATTGTAATGACAACGTCATGTATCATTTTGCTGACAAAGGCATGGAGCATTGTGATGACAGGTGTCATGGAGCACTGTGATGACAAGCATCATGGAGCATTGTGAATACGGGGTCATGGAGCATTGGGATGAAAATGGCATGGATTACTGTGATGAGAAGGGTCATGGAGCACTGGGCTGAAAATATTCATGGAGTGTTGTGATGACAGGGGTCATATAGCATTGTGATGGCTACGGAATGGAGCATTGTGATGACAAGAGTCCCAGATCATTGTGTTGTCAGGTGTCATATATTGTTGTGATGACAGTTCTCATGGAGCATTGTGATGATATTGGCCATGGAGCCTTGTGATGAGTAGGTCGTGGAGCACTGGGCTGAAAATGTTCATGGATTATTGTGATGACAGGGGTCATGGAGCATTGTGATGACAAGGGAATGGAGCATTGTGATGACAAGGTCCTGGAGCATTGTGATGAGAAGACAATGGAGACTTGTGATGACAAGTCTCATGGAACATCCTGATGAAAAGGGGCATGGAGCATTGTGATTACAGGGGTCTTGGAGCATTGTGATGACTAAGGCAAGGAGCATTGTGATGAGAAGGACATGGAGCATTCTGATGACATGCGTCATGGGGCATTGTGATGACAAGTGTTATGGAATATTGTGGTCACAAGGGTTTGGAGCATTTGTATGACAGATGTCATTGAGCATTTTGATTTCATTGTGATGACAATAGCATGAAGCATTATGATGATGGGCATGGTGCATTGTGATGACAGGGTTCATGGATCATTGAGATGAAAAGGGGCATACAGCATTGTGATTACACGGTTCTTGGAGCATTGTGATGAGAAGGGTCATGGAGCTTTGTGATGACAAGGCCATGGAACATCGTGATGGCAGGGGTCATGGAGAATTGTGATGACTGGGGTAATTGAGCATTGTGATGGCAAGCACATGGAGCATTGTGATGAGAAGAACATGGAGCATTCTAATGACATGTGTCATGGAGCTTTGTGAAGACAAGGAAATGGAGCAATGTGATGAGAGCGTTCATGGAGCATTTTGATGACAATGACATGGAGCATTGTGATGCCAAGGGTCATGGATCTTTGTGATGACAAAGGTCATGGAACATATTGATGGCAAGGTCGTTGTGCATTGTGATGAGAATGGCTTGGAGCATTCTGATGACAGGGACATGGAGCAATTTGATGAAAAGTGTCATGGAACATTTTGAAGACAGGTGTTATGGAACATTGTGATGTCAGGGGTCAACGAACATTGTGATGATAAGTGCATGTAGCATTGGGATGACAGGAGTCATGGAACATTGTGATGACAGGGGTGAGGGAGTATTGTGACAAACAGTGATGTAGCAATGTGATATCAGTGGTGAGAGAGCATTTTGATGAGAAGTGCATGGAGCATTGTGATGACAAATTTTAAGGAGAATTGTGATGACAAGATTGTGGAGCACTGTGATGACAAGCGCATGGTGCACTGTGATGACATGTCATGCAACATTGTGCTGACCACCGCATGGAGCATTGTGATGACAAGGGTCAAAGAGCATTGTGATGAAAAGTTCATGGAGCATTGTGTTTAAAAAGGTCAGAGACTGTTCATGACGACGGCATGGACCATTGTGATGACAATGGTCATGAAGCATTGTGATGACGGGAGTCACGGAGCATTGTGATGACAGGGGTCATGGAGCATTGTGATAACAAGGTCATGGAGTATTGTGATGAAAAGGGCATGGAACATTGGTCTAATATGTTTCATGCATTATTGCAATGACATTTGGAATGGCCCACTGTGATGAAAATGTCATGGAACATTGTGATGCCAAGTGTCATGGATAACTCTGATGACAAATGTAATGGAGCATTGTGATGACAATGGCTTGGAACATTGTGATGACAAGGGTCAGGGAGCATTGTGCTGACAAGTGCATGGAGAATTTTGATGAGAAGGGTCATGGAGCATTCTGATGACAAGCTTGTGGAGGATTTTGATGAAAATGGCCTGGAGCATTCTGATGAAAACGGCATGGTGCATTGTGATGAAAACGGCATGGAGCCTTTTCGTGACAGGGTTCAAGGAGCATTCTGATGACAAGTGTCAGGGAGCATTTTGATGACAAGTGTATTGAGAATTGTGATGAGAAAGGTCCTGGAGCATTGTGATGAAAAGGGCATGGATTATTGTGATGACAGGCATCATGGAGCGTTGTGATGACAAGTGTTATGGAACATTGTGATCACAAGGTTTTGGAGCATTGTGATGACAGAGGTAATGGATCATTTTGATTTCAAGGAGCATGGAGCATTGTGATGAAAATGGCATGAAGAAATGTGATCCCAAGGTTCATGGAAGATTGTGATGACATTGGAAATGGAGTATTGTGATGACAAGCGCATAGAGTATTGTAATGACAAGGTCATGTAACATTTTGCTGACAAAGGCATGGAGCATTGTGATGACAGGTGTCATGGAGCACTGTGATGACAAGCGTCATGGAGCATTGTGAATACAGGGGTCATGGTGCATTGGCATGACAAGAGCATGGATCATTGTGATGACAAGGGTCATGGAGCACTGGGCTGAAAATGTTCATGGAGTATTGTGATGACAGGGGTCATGGAGCTTTGTGATGACTAGGGAATGGAGCACTGTGATGATAAGTGTCCCGGATCATTGTGTTGTCAGGAGTCATGGAGTGTTTTGATGAGAGTGGTCATGGAGAATTGTGGTGATATGGGCTATGGTGCATTGTGATGAGAATTTCGTGGAGCATTGGGCTGAAAATGTTCATGGATCATTGAGATGACAGGGGTCATGAAGCATTATTATGACAAGGGCCATGGTGCATTCTGACATAAGATATCACTTATGAAGGAAATGTAAACATGGCTACATAAGAACTGATTTAGGGAAGAGAACAGAGTCTCAGATTTAGAAAACACTCTAACGCTTGCTTAAGGGGAAAGACAGGTGGGGAGATGCACAAAACAAAAGATTGATATTAGCACAGGTACCGTTCCATAATCCAAAAACAAAAGAGACAAGCCCTACTCCTTCCTCAGTGAACGGAACTCAACATCCCTATTCCCCACAGAGAAATATATCTGACTAGTAAGAATTTTAAAACCTATGTATTGAAATGTCTCCGTAAGGTAACTAAGTGTGTCTAGAATGACATAAACATGGCAGGGAGAATCAGCTCAAACCCAATATAAAAATGAATTTCAAAACAAAACATAAAAACAGAACAATTCTTACACAATACCTTCAGGGTCGCTGATGAAACCTGGAATGACCCTATCTACAGCAAAGGATGGATGTGGCATAAGGCTGGACACTTGGGACTGAGAGGATTGGTGAGATTGGGTGAGCAAATGTAGACCCTTTAAAGCAATAATGTGTGGCACCCATTCCATGGGTCCCAACAGGCCAGGTTTAAGGGCATATTACTACAGCTATAATATGTACGGGAAACCTAGAGAATGGACACAGTGTGAATACGAAATGTTTCTAAAACTCAACGAATAGTCCCACTCCTGGTGCTCCCATTTGACTTTCCAACTGCTTTACTATCAATCTCCCAACTTGGAGAGACAGCACCTTTAACCTCCTGGTTCGCACAGGTTGCCAATTTGGCAGAGGATGAAAAAGAAGAGGGAGAACCAGTGAGAGAGTAGCTGTTAGACATTTGTACGGGCAAATGTCATCTTACTTCGCAGGAAGAAGAAGAAATAACCAAAGCCTCAGCCACCCACCGAAAACCAGTATAGGTCCTGAACCAAAATATTGGACTTGCGTTCAGCTCACAAAAAAACGAGTTATATAACGTAGCTCAGTGCACAACAATTCACAAACAGGCAGAGTAATAAAGGACAACTATCGTCCAAAAATCTGTTGAGAGAAGGCAACGAGGCGGACTTGAAAGTGAGGCAGAATAGCAGGAAACAGACTTCAAGAGGTACGTTGGATTCACTTTTAAGGCAAAGGAAGAGGGGCACAACATCGACAATGATGCACTTGGCCAAAAAGGGCCTATGCGTTTTCTCCTGAATATATTCAGGAGAAAACGCATACGCCCTTTTTGGCCAAGCAAGCATGCTGGCAATGCAAATCTGCACTACAAAGTATCAATTCCCACTTGTCAAAAGGTACATCCAAAAAATGGGTAAAAACCAGAAAGGCAAGACAGGCCCTGGAGAACAGGGAGCCTTGTTATGCTGATGGGCGGGATGTAAATTGCCAACTGCCTCTCTGGAGGAGTGCATTGTGTTCCCTGAAACAAGTAAACAACAGAGCTACAGAGCCAAGGGCACTTCCAGTCTGGGGAATATACCTTGGGAAAGCAGAAAATCAATAAGACAGAGCCACCCCAAAATTTAGGGCTGCACTGCTTACAAGAACTTCAAATTGCATACAGCTTAAATATCCCAGGAAATATAAATATGGTTTAAAATATTTTGGTACTTACGTACGATGCAATATCCCTCAGCCATGAAATCAATGTCATAAGACCAGTAGCAGCAAAATGAGTGGATTCAGGTACGATGATTCTAACTGAAATAAGTCACACAGATAAAGAAACTTATCATAAGATATCACTTATGAAGGTCCTCTAAACATGGCTACACATGAACAGAGTTAGGAAAGCGAACAGAGTCTCACATTTAGAAAACACTCTTATGCCTTCTTAAGGGGGAAGATGAGGTGGGGTGCTACAGAAAACCAGCGTTTGATATAACCACACGTACCATTTCAAAAACCAACTATGGAATATACAAGACCTAAACCTTCCTCAGTGAAAGGAACTCAAAACACGATATTTCCCACAGAGGAATATATCTGAAGAGTAAGAATATTAAAACCTATGTATTGATATGTTTCCGTAATGGAATCAAGTGTGTCTAGACTGGCATAATCATTGCAGTGAGAATCAGCTCAAACCCACTATAAAAAGGAATTTCAAAAACAAAACAACAAAACAGGGAAATTCTTTACAATTACTTTAGGGGCTCCAATGAAACCTGGAATGAGCCTATCTACAATGACAGCTGGATATGGCATAAGGCTGGTCACTTGGGACTGAGAGGATTGGTGAGATTGGTTCAGCAAATGCACACCGTTTAAAGAAATAATGTGTGGCACCCATTCCATTTGTCCCAACTCTCCAGGTTGAAGTCAATATTACTACAGCTATAACATGTACGGGAAACCTAGAGAATGGACACACTGTAAATACGAAAGGCTTCTAAAACTCAACTAATAGTCCCTTTCCAGGTGCTCCGGTTTTACTTTCCAACTGCTTTACTATCAATCTCCCAACTTGGAGAGACAGCCCGTTTAACCTCCTGGTTCGCACAGGTTGCCAATTTGGCAGAGGATGAAAGGGAAAAGGGAGAACCAATGAGAGAGTAGCTGTTAGGCATTTGGACGGGCATATGTCACTCTAATTTCCGGGCAAGAAGAAGGATTAACCAAAGTCTCAGCCACACCCCGGGATCCAGATTACGTCCTGAATCAAAATTGTGGACTTGCGTTGAGCTCACAAAAAACGAGTTGAAAAATGAAGCTTAGGGGCACAGCAATTCACAAACTGGCAAAGTAATAAAGGACAACTATCATCCAAAAATCTGTTGAGGGAAGGCACCGAGGCAGACTTGAAAGCGAAGCAGAATAGCAGGAAGCAGATATCAAGAGGTACGTTGGAATCACCTGTAAAGCACAGGAAGAGGGGCACATCTTCGACAATGATGCACTTGGCCAAAAAGGGCGTGTGAATTTTCTCCTGAATATATGAAGGAGAAAACGCATACACCCTTTTTGGCCAAGCAAGCAAGCGGGCAATGCAAATCTTCACTAAAAAGAAGTATCACATCCCACCGGTCAAAAGAGACATCCACAAAATGTGTAAAATCCAGAAATGCAAGACAGGCCCTGGAGAACAGGGAGCCTTGTAATGCTGATGGGCGGGATGTAAATTGCCAACTGCCTCACTGGAGGAGTGCATTGAGTTCCCTAAAAGAAGTAATCAACAGAGCTACAGAGCCAAGGGCACTTCCAGTATAGGGAATATACATTGGGAATACTGAAAATCAATAAGACAGAGCCACCCTCCAATTTAGGGCTGTACTGCTTACAAGAACCTCAACTTGGGTACACCTTAAATATCACAGGAAATATAAAAATGTTTCAAAACATAGTGGTATTACGTTCGATGGAATAACCCTCAGCCGTGAAAAAAATGTCATAAGACCAGTAGCAGCAAAATGACTGGATTCAGGTACAATGATTCTACGTGAAATAAGTCACACAGAAAAAGAAGCTTATCGTAAGATATCACTTGTGAAGATCCTGTAAACATGGTTACACATGAACTGAGTTAGGAAAGAGAACAGAGTCTCACATTTAGAAAACACTCTTATGCCTGCTTAAGGGGGAAGGAGAGGTGGGTGATGCATAAAAACAGAGTTTGATATGAGCACAGGAACCGTTCCAAAAACCAACTATGGAATAGTAAAGAACTACCTATACCTTCCTCAGTGAAAGGGACTCAAAACCCCATATTTCCCGCAGAGGAATATATCTGACTAGTGAGAATCTTAAAACCTATGTATTGATATGTCTCCGTAAGGGAATCAAGTGAGTCTAGACTGGAATAAACATGGAAGCGAGAATCAGCTCAAACCCACTATAAAAAGCAATTTCAAAAACAAACCAAAAAAAAACAGGGAAATTCTTTACAATTCCTTTAGGGTCTCTGATGAAACGTGGAATGACCCTGTCTACAATGACAGCTGGATGTGTCATAAGTCTGGACACTTGGGACTGAGAGGATTGGTGAGATTGGGTGAGCAAATGCAGACCCTTTAAAGCAATAATGCATGGCACCCATTCCATGGGTCCCAACTCTCCAGGTTGAAGGGAATATTACTACAGCTATAACATGTACGGGAAACCTAGAGAATGGACACACTGTGAATACGAAAGTTTTCTAAAACTCAAAGAATAGTCCCTCTCCTGGTGCTCCGGTTTGACTTTCCAACTGTTTTATTATCAATCTCCCAACTTGGAGAGACAGCCCCTTTAACCTCCTGGTTCTCACAGGTTGCCAATTTGGCAGAGGATGAAAAGGAAGAGGGAGAACCAATGAGAGAGTAGCTGTTAGGCATTTGGACGAGCATATGTCACTCTAATTTCCCGGCAGGAAGTAGAATTAACCAAAGTTGCAACCACCCACAGGGAACCAGTATAGGTCCTGAACCAAAATATTGGACTTGCATTCAGCTCACAAAAAACGAGTTGAAAAATGGAGCTCACTGGCAGAGCAATTCACAAACTGGCAGAGTAATAAAGGCCTACTATAGTCCAGAAATCTGTTGAGGAAAGGCAACGAAGCGGACATGAAAGTGAGGCCGAATAGCAGGAAACATATTTCAAGAGGTACGTTGGAATCCCCTTTAAAGCACAGGAAGAGAGGCACAACTTCGACAATGATGCACTTGGACAAAAAGGGTGTATGCGTTTTCTTCTGTATATATGCAGGAGAAAACTCATACGCCCTTTATGGCCAAGCAAGCAAGCGGGCAATGCAAATCTGCACTACAAAGAAGTATCACTTCCCACCGGTCAAAAGGGATATCCACAAAATGTGTAAAAACCAGAAAGGCAAGACAGGCCCTGGAGAACTGGGAGCCTTGTTATGCTGATTGGCGGGATGTAAATTACCTAGTGCCTCACTGGAGGAGTGCATTTTGTTCCCTAAAACATGTAAACAACAGAGCTACAGAGCCAAGGGCACTTCCAGTCTAGGGAATATAACTTGGGAAAACTGAAAATCAATAAGACAGAGCCACCCTCAAATTTAGGGATGCACTGCTTAAAGAACTTCAACTTGGATACACCTGAAATATCCCAGGAAATATAAAATTGGTTCAAAATATTGTGGTACTTACGTACGATGGAATATTCCTCAGCCACGAAATCAATGTCATAAGACCAGTAGCAGCAAAATGAGTGGATTCAGGTACGATGATTCTAAGTGAAATAAGTCACACAGAAAAAGAAGCTTATCATAAGATATCACTTATGAAGATCCTGTAAACATGGCTACACATGAACTGAGTTAGGAAAGAGAACAGAGTCTCACATTTAGAAAACACACTTATGCCTGCTTAAGGGGGAAGGAGAGGTGGGGTGATGCATAAAACCAGAGTTTGATAGAAGCACAGGTACCATTCCAAAAACCAACAATGGAATAGACAAGACATGCCGATACCTTCCTCAGTGAAAGGGACTCAAAACCCCATATTTCCCGCAGAGGAATATATCTGACTAGTAAGAATCTTAAAACCTATGTATTGATATGTCTCCGTAAGGGAATCAAGTGTGTCTAGACTGGCTTAAACATGGCAGCAAGAATCAGCTCAAACCCACTATAAAAAGGAATTTCAAAAACAAAACAAAAAAACAGAGAAATTCTTTACAATTTCTTCAGGGTCTCTGATTAAACGTGGAATGACCCTGTCTACAATGACAGCTGGATGTGGCATAAGGCTGGACACTTGGGACTGAGAGGATTGGTGAGATTGGGTGAGCAAATGCAGACCCATTAAAGCAATAATGCACGGCACCCATTCCATGGGTCTCAACTCTCCAGGTTGAAGGGAATACTACTACAGCTATTACAAGTACGGGAAACCTAGAGAATGGACACACTGTGAATACGAAAGGTTTCTAAAACTCCACTAATAGTCCCTCTCCTGGTGCTCCAGTTTGACTTTCCAACTGCTTTACTATCAATCTCCCAACTTGGAGAGACAGCCCCTTTAACCTCCTGGTTCTCACAGGTTGCCAATTTGGCAGAGGATGAAAGGGAAGAGGGAGAACCAATGAGAGAGTAGCTGTTATGCATTTTGACGGGCATATGTCACTCTAATTTCCCAGCAGTAAAAAAAATTAACCAAAGTTGCAACCACCCACCGGGAAGCAGTATAGGTCCTGAACCAAAATTTGGACATGCGTTCAGCTCACAAAAAACAAGTTGAAAAATGGAGCTTAAGGGCACAGCAATTCACAAACAGGCAAAGTAATAAAGGACAACAATCATCCAAAAATCTGTTGAGGCAAGGCAACGAGGCGGACTTGAAATCGAGGCAGAATAGCAGGAAACAGATTTCAAGAGGTACGTTGGAATCACCTGTAAAGCAGAGGAAGAGGGGCACAACTTCGACAATGATGCACATGGCCAAAAAGGGCGTATGCGTTTTCTCCTGATTATATGCAGGAGAAAACGCATACGCCCTTTTTGGCCAAGCAAGCAAGCGGGCAATGCAAATCTGCACTACAAAGAAGTATCACTTCCCACTGGTCAAAAGGGACATGCACAAAATATGTAAATAAGCGAAAGGCAAGACAGGCCTTGGAGAACAGGGAGCCTTGTTATGCTGATGGGCGGGAGGTAAATTGCCAACTTTGTCACTGGAGGAGTGCATTGTGTTCCCTAAAACAGGTAAAAAACAGAGCTACAGAGCCAAGGGCACTTCCATTCTAGGGAATATACCTTAGGAAAACTGAAAATCAATAAGACAGAGCCACCCTCAAATTTAGGGCTGCACTGCTTACAAGAACCTCAACTTGGGTACACCTGAAATATCCCAGGAAATATAAAAATGGTTCAAAAATTTGTGCTACTTATGTACGATGGAATATCCCTCAGCCATGAAATCAATGTCATAAGACCAGTAGCAGGAAAATGAGTGGATTCAGGTACGATGATTCTAAGTGAAATAAATCACACAGAAAAAGAAGCTTATCATAAGATATCACTTACGAAGATCCTGTAAACATGGCTACACATGAACTGAGTTAGGAAAGAGAACAGAGTCTCACATTTAGAAAACACTCTTATGCCTGCTTAAGGGGGAAGGAGAGGTGGGGTGATGCATAAAACCAGAGTTTGATATAAGCACAGGTACCGTTCCAAAAACCAACTTTGGAATAGACAAGACCTACCTATACATTCCTCAAAGAAAGGGACTCAAAAGCCCATATTTCCCGCAGAGGAATATATCTGACTAGTAAGAATCTTAAAACCTATGTATTGAAATGTCTCCGTAAGGCAAACAAGTGTGCCTAGACTGGCCTAAGGATGGCAGCGAGAATCAGCTCAAACCCACTATAAAAAGGAATTTCAATAACAAAACAAAAAAATAGGGAAATTCTTTACAATTCCTTCAGGGTCTCTGATGAAACCTGGAATGACCCTGTCTGCAATGACAGCTGGATATGGCATAAGGCTGGTCACTTGGGACTGAGGCGAACGGTGCGATTGGGTGAGCAAATGCAGACCCTTTAAAGCAAAAATTCATGGCCCACATTCCATGGGTCCCATCTCTCCAGGTTAAAGGGAATATTACAGACATAACATGTACGGGAAACCTAGAGAATGGAGACACTGTGAATATGAGAGGTTTCTAAAACTCAACGAATATTTCCTCTCCTGGTGCTCCAGTTTGACTTTCCACCTGCTTTACTATCAATCTCCCAACTTGGAGAGACAGCCCCTTTAAATTCCTGGTTCTCACAGGTTGCCAATTTGGCAGAGGATGAAAGGGAAGAGGGAGAACCAATGAGAGAGTAGCTGTTAGGCATTTGGACGGGCATATGTCACTCTAATTTCCCGGGCAGGAAGAAGAATTAACCAACGTTGCAACCACCCACCGGGAACCAGTATAGGTCCTGAACCAAAATTTTGGCCATGCGTATAGCTCACAAAAAACGAGTTGAAAAATCGAACTCAAGGGCACAGCAATTCACAAACTGGCAAAGAAATAAAGGACAACTATCATCCAAAAATCTGTTGAGGGAAGGCAACGAGGCGGACTTGAAAGCGAGGCAGAATAGCAGGAAACAGATTTCAAGAGGTACGTTGGAATCACCTGTAAAGCACAGAAAGAGGGGCACAACTTCGACAATGATGCACTTGGCCAAAAATGGCGTATGCTTTTTCTCGTGAACATATGGAGGAGAAAACGCATATGCCCTTTTTGGCCAAGCAAGCAAGCGGGCAATGCAAATCTGCAATACAAAGAAGTGTCACTTCCCACAGGTCAAAAGGGACCTCCACAAAATGGGTAAATACCAGAAAAGAAAGACAGGCCCTGGAGAGCAGGGAGCCTTTTTATGCTGATGGGCGGGATGTAAATTGCCAACTGCCTCACTGGAGGAGTGCATTGTGTTCCGTAAAACAAGTAAACAACAGAGCTACAGAGCCAAGGGCACTTCCTGTCTAGGGAATATACCTTGGGAAAAGTGAAAATCAATAAGACAGAGCCACCCTCAAATTTAGGGCTGCACTGCTTACAAGAACCTCAACTTGGGTACACCTTAAATATCCCAGGGAAGATAAAAATGGTTCAAAAAATTTTGGTACTTAGGTACGATGGAATATCCCTCAGCCATGAAATCAATGTCATTAAACCAGTAGCAGCAAAATGAGTGGATTCAGGTACGATGATTCTAAGTGAAATAAGTCACACAGAAAAAGAAACGTATCATAAGATATCACTTATGATAGTCCTGTAAACATGGCTACACATGAACGGAGTTAGGAAAGAGAAGACAGTCTCACATTTAGAAAACACTCTTATGCCTGCTTAAGGGGGAAGGAGAGGTGGGGTGATGCATAAACCACAGTTTGATATAAGCACAGGTACTGTTCCAAAAACCAACTATGGAATAGACAAGACCTACACCTTCCTCAGTGAAAGGGACTCAAAACCCCATATTTCCCGCAGAGGAATATATCTGACTAGTAAGAATCTTAAAACCTATGTATTGATATGTCTCTGTAAGGGAATCAAGTGTGTCTAGACTGGCATAAACAAGGCAGCGAGAATCACCTCAAACCTACTATAAAAAGGAATTTCAAAAACAAAACCAAAAAACAGGGAATTTCTTTACAATTCCTTCATGGTCTCTGATGAAACCTGGAATTCCCCTGTCTACAATGACAGCAGGTTGTTGCATAAGGCTGGACACATGGGACTGAGAGGATTGGTGAGATTCAGTGAGCAAATACAGACACTTTAAAGCAATAATGCATGGCATCCATTCCATGGGTCCCAACTCTCCAGGTTAAAGGGAACATTATTACAGATATAACATGTACGGGAAACCTAGAGAATGGAGACACTGTGAATATGAAAGGTTTCTAAAACTCAACGAATAGTCCCTCTCCTGGTGCTCCAGTTTGAATTTCCACCTGCTTTACTATCAATCTCCCAACTTGGAGAGACAGCCCCTTTAACCTCCTGGTTCGCACAGGTTGCCAATTTGGCAAAGGATGAATGTGAAGAGGGAGAACCAATGAGAGAGTAGCTCTTAGGCATTTGGACGGGCATAGGTCACTCTAATTTCCCGGGCAGGAAGAAGAATTAACCAAAGTTGCAACCACCCACCGGGAACCAGTGTAGGTCCTGAACCAAAATTTTGGACGTGCGTTCAGCTCACAAAAAATGAATTGAAACATGGAGTTCAAGGGCACAGCAATTCACAAACTGGCAAAGAAATAAAGGACAACTATCATCCAAAAATCTGTTGAGGGAAGGCAACGAGGCGGACTTGAAAGCGAGGCAGAATAGCAGGAAACAGATTTCAAGAGTTACGTTGGAATCACCTGTAAAGCACAGGAAGAGGGGCACAACTTCGACAATGATGCACTTGGCCACAAAGGGCGTATGCTTTTTCTCGTTAACATATGCAGGAGAAAACACATACGCCCTTTTTGGCCAAGCAAGCAAGCAGGCAATGCAAATCTGCACTACAAAGAAGTATCATTTCCCACAGGTCAAAAGGGACCTCCACAAAATGGGTAAATACCAGAAAGGCAAGACAGGCCCTGGAGAACAGGGATCCTTGTTATGCTGTTGGGCGAGATGTAAACTGCCAACTTTCTCTCTGGAGGAGTGCATTGTGTTCCCTAAAACAGGTAAAAAACAGAGCTACAGAGCCAAGGCCACATCCAGTCTAGGGAATATACCTTAGGAAAACTGAAAATCAATAAGACAGAGCCACCCTCAAATTTAGGGCTGCACTGCTTACAAGAACCTCAACTTGGGTCCACCTGAAATATCCCAGGAAATATAAAAATGGTTCAAAAAATTGTGGTACTTACGTACGATGGAATATCCCTCAGCCACGAAATCAATGTCATAAGACCAGTAGCAGCAAAATGACTGGATTCAGGTACGATGATTCTAAGTGAAATAAGTCACACAGAAAAAGAATCTTATCATAAGATATCACTTATGAAGATCCTGTAAACATGGCTACACATGAACTGAGTTAGGAAAGAGAACAGAGTCTCACATTTAGAAAACACTCTTATGCCTGCTTAAGGGGGAAGGAGAGGTGGGGTGATGCATAAAACCAGAGTTTGATATAAGCACAGGTACCGTTACAAAAACCAAATATGGAATAGACAAGACCTACCTATACCTTCCTCAGTGAAAGGGACTCAAAACCCCATATTTCCCGCAGAGGAATATATCTGACTAGTAAGAATCTTAAAACCTATGTATTGATATGTCTCCGTAAGGGAATCAAGTGTGTCTAGACTGGCATAAACATGGAAGCGAGAATCAGCTCAAACCCACTATAAAGAGGAATTTCGAAAACAAAACAAAAAAACAGGGAAATTCTTTACAATTCCTAGAGGGTCTCTGATGAAACGTGGAATGACCCTGTCTACAATGACAGCTGGATGTGGCATAAGTCTGGACACTTGGGTCTGAGAGGATTGGTGAGATTGGGTGAGCAAATACATACCATTTAAAGCAATAGTGCATGGCACCCATTCTATGGGTCCCAACTCTCCAGGTTGAAGGCAATATTACTAAAGCTATAACATGTACGGGAAACCTAGAGAATGGACACACTGTGAATACGAAAGGTCTCTAAAACTCAACGAATAATCACTCTCCTGGTGCTCCGGTTTGACTTTCCACCTGCTTTACTATCAATCTCCCAACTTGGAGAGACAGCTCCTTTAACCTCCTGGTTCTCACAGGTTGCCAATTTGGCAGAGGATGAAAGGGAAGAGGGACAACCAATGAGAGAGTAGCTGTTAAGCATTTGGATGGGCATATGTCACTCTAATTTCCCGGGCAGGAAGAAGAATTAACCAACGTTGCAACCACCCACCGGGAACCAGTATAGGTCCTGATCCAAAATTTTGGGCACGCATTAAGCTCACAAAAAACGAGTTGAAAAATGGAGCTCAAGGGCACAGCATTTCACAAACTGGCAAAGAAATAAAGGACAACTATCATCCCAAAATCTGTTGAGGGAAGGCAACGAGGCGGTATTGAAAGCGAGGCAGAATAGCAGGAAACAGATTTCCAGAGGTACGTTGGAATCACCTGTAAAGCACAGGAAGAGGGGCACAACTTCGACAATGATGCACTTGGCCAAAAAGGGTGCATGCATTTTCTCCTGAATATATGCAGGAGAAAATGCATAGGCCTTTTTGGCCAAGCAAGCAAGCAGCAATGCAAATCTGCACTACAAAGAAGTATCACTTCCCACCGGTCAAAAGGGATATCCACAAAATGGGTAAAAACCAGAAAGGCAAGACAGGCCCTGGAGAACAGAGAGCCTTGTTATGCTGATGGCCGGGATGTAAATTGCCAACTTCCTCTCTGGAGGAGTGCACTGTGTTCCCTAAAACAAGTAAACAACAGAGCTACTGAGCCAAGGGCACTTCCAGTCTAGGGAATATACCTTGGGAAAACTGAAAATCAATAAGACAGAGCCACCCTCAAATTTAGGGATATACTGCTTAAAACAACCTCAACTTGAGTACACCTTAAGTATCCCAGGAAATATAAAAATGGTTCAAAAAACTGTGGTACTTACGTACGATGGAATATCCCTCAGCCATTAAATAAATGTCATAAGACCAGTAGTAGCAAAATGAGTGGATTCAGGTACGATGATTCTAAGTGAAATAAGTCACACAGAAAAAGAAGCTTATCATAAGATATCACTTATGAAGATCCTGTAAACATGGCTACACATGAACTGAGTTAGGAAAGAGAACAGAGTCTCACATTTAGAAAACACTCTTATGCCTGCTTAAGGGGGAAGGAGAGGTGGGGCGATGCATGAAATCAGAGTTTGATATAAGCACAGGTACCGTTCCAAAAACCAACTATGGAATAGACAAGACTTACCTATACCTTCCTCAGTGAAAGGGACTCAAAACCCCATATTTCCCACAGAGGAATATATCTGACTAGTAAGAATCTTAAAACCTATGTATTGATATGTCTCCGTAAGGGAATCAAGTGTGTCTAGACTGGCATAAACATGGCAGCGAGAATCAGCTCAAACCCAGTATAAAAAGGAATTTCAAAAACAGAACAAAGAAACAGGGAAATTCTTTACAATTCCTTCAGGGTCTCTGGTGAAACGTGGAATGACCCTGTCTACAATGACAGCTGGATGTGGCATAAGGCTGGACACTTGGGACTGAGAGGATTGTTGAGATTGGGTGAGCAAATGCAGACCCTTTAAAGCAATAATGCATGGCACCCACTCCATGGGTCCCAACCCTCCAGGTTGAAGGGAATACTACTACATCTATAACATTTATGGGAAACCTAGAGAATGGACACACTGTGAATACGAAAGGTTTCAAAACTCAACGAATAGTCCCTCTCCTGGTGCTCCAGTTTGAGTTTCCCACTGCTTTACTATAAATCTCCCAACTTGGAGAGACAGCCCCTTAAACCTCCTGGTACTCACAGGTTGCCAATTTGGCAGAGGATGAAAGGGAAGAGGGAGAACCAATGAGAGAGTAGCTGTTAGGCATTTGGCCGGGCATATTTCACTCTAATTTCCCGGCAGGAAGAAGAATTAACCAAAGTCTCAGCCACCCACCGGGAACCAGGATAGGTCCTGAACCAAAATATTGGTCATGTGTTCAGCTCACAAAAAAACGAGTTAAAAAAAGGAGCTATAGGGCAGAGCAATTCACAAACAGGCAGAGTAATACAGGACAACTTTCATCCAAAAATCTGTTGAGGGAAGGCAGAGAGGGGGACTTGAAAGTGAGGCAGAATAGCAGGAAACAGATTTCAAGAGGTACGTTGCAATCGCCTTTAAAGCACAGGAAGATGGGCACAACTTCGCAAATGATGCACTTGGCCAAAAAGGGCTTATGCATTTTCTCCTGAGTATATTCAGGAGAAAACTCATACGCCCTTTTTGGCCAAGCAAGCATGTGGGCAAAGCAAGTCTGCACTACAAAGAAGTATCACTTCCCACTTGTCAAAAGGGACCTCCACAATATGGGTAAAATTCAGAAAGGCAAGAGAGGCCCTGGAGAACAGGGAGCCTTGTTATGCTGATGGGTGGGAGGTAAATTGCCAACTGCCTCTCTGGAGGAGTGCATTGTGTTCCCTAAACAAGTAAACAAGAGAGCTACAGAGCCAAGGGCACTTCCAGTCTAGGGAATATACCTTGGGAAAACTGATAATCAATAAGACAGAGCCACCCCAAAATTTAAGGCTGCACTGCTTACAAGAACCTCAACTTGGGTACACCTTAAATATCCCAGGAAGGATAAAATTGTTTCAAAAAAATGTGGTACTTACGTACGATGGAATATCCCTCAGCCATGAAATCAATGTCATAGGACCAGTAGTAGCAAAATGAGTGGATTCAGGTACCATGATTCTAAGTGAAATAAGTCACACAGAAAAAGAAACGTATCATAAGATATCACTTATGATAATCCTGTAAACATGGCTACACATGAACTGAGTTAGGAAAGAGAAGAGAGTCTCACATTTAGAAAACACTCTTATGCCTGCTTAAGAGGGCAGGAGAGGTGGGGTGATGCATAAAACCAGAGTTTGATATAAGCACAGGTACCGTTCCAAACCCAACTATGGAATAGACAAGACCTACACCTTCCTCAGTGAAAGGGACTCAAAATCCCATATTTCCCGCAGAGGAATGTATCTGACTAGTAAGAAATTTAAAACCTATGTACAGATATGTCTCCTTAAGGCAATCAAGTGTGTCTAGACTGGCATAATCATGGCAGCGAGAATCAGCTCAAACCCACTATAAAACGGAATTTCAAAAACAAAACAAAAAAAAACAGGAAAATTCTTTACAATTCCTTCAGGGTCTCTGTTGAAACATGGAATGATCCTATCTACAACGACAGCTGGAGTTTGCATAAGGCTGGACACATGGGACTGAGAGGATTGGTGAGATTGGGTGAGCAAATGCAGACCCTTTAAAGCAATAATGCATGGCACTCATTCCATGGATCGCAACTCTCCAGGTTGAAGGGAATATTACTACAGCTATGACATGTATGGGAAAGCTAGAGAATGGACACACTGTGAATACGAAAGGTTTCTAAAACTCAACGAATAGTGACTCTGCTGGTGCTCCAGTTTGACCTTCCAACTGCTTTACTATCAATTTCCCAACTTGGTGAGAAAGCACCTCCAACCTCCTGGTGCGCTCAGGTTGCCAATTTGGCATAGGATGAAAGGGAATAGGGAGAACCAATGAGAGAGTAGCTGTTAGCCATTTGGAAGGGCAACTGTCACTCTTATTTTCTGGGAGGAAGACGAATTAACCAAAGTCTCAGCCACCCAATGGGAACCAGTGTATGTCCTGAACCAAAATATTGGACTTGCGTTCAGCTCACAAAAAACGAGTTAAAAAATGGAGCTATGGGGCAAAGCAATTCACACACTGGCAGAGTAATAAAGGACAACTATCATCAAAAAATCTGTTGAGGGAAGGCAACGAGGCGGACTTGAATGTGAGGTACAATAGCAGGAAACAGATTTCAAGAGGTACTTTGGAATCGCCTTTAAAGCAGAGGAAGAGGGGCACAACTTCGACAATGATGCACTTGGCCAAAAAGGGTATATGCATTTTGTCCTTAATATATTCAGGAGAAAACGCATACGCCCATTTTGGCCAAGCAAGCAAGTGGGCAATGCAAGTCTGCACTACAAAGAAGTATCATTTCCCACGGGTCAAAATGGACATCCACAAAATGTGTAATATTCACAAAGGCAAGACAGGCCCTGGAGAACAGGGAGCCTTGTTATGCTGATGCGCGGGATGTAAATTGCCAACTGCCTCTCTGGAGGAGTGCATTGTGTTCCCTAAACAAGTAAACAACAGAGCTACTGAGCCAAGGGCACATCCAGTCTAGGGAATATACCTTGGGAAAACTGAAAATCAATAAGCCAGAGCCACCCCAAAATTTAGGCCTGCACTGCTTACTAGAACCTCAACTTGGATACACATTGAATATCCCAGGAAATATAAAAATTTTTCAAAAAATTGTGGTACTTACGTACGATGGAATATCTCTCAGCCATCAAATCAATGTCATAAGACCAGTAGCAGCAAAATGAGTGGATTCAGGTACGATGATTCTAAGTGAAATAAGTCACACAGAAAAAGAAACGTATCATAAGATATCACTTATGAAGATCCTGTAAACAAGGCTACACATGAACTGAGTTAGGAAACAGAACAGAGTCTCACATTTAGAAAACACTCTTATGCCTTCTTAAGGGGGAAGGAGAGGTGGGGTGATGCATAAAACCAGAGTTTGATATAAGCACAGATAACGTTCCAAAAACCAACTATGGAATAGACAAACCTACACCTTCCCCAGTGAAAGGGACTCAAAACCCCATATTTCCCACAGAGGAATATATCTGACTAGTAAGAATCTTAAACCTATGTTTGATATGTCTCCATAAGGAAATCAAGTTTGTCTAGACTGGCATAAACATGGCAGTGAGAATCAACTCAAACCCACTATAAAAAGGAATTTCAAAAAGAAAATTAAAAAAAACAGGAAAATTCTTTACAATTCCTTCAGTGTCTCTGTTGAAACCTGGAATGACCCTATCTACAACGACAGCTGGATGTGGCATAAGGCTGGACACATGGGACTGAGAGGATTGGTGAGATTGGGTGAGCAAATGCAGACCCTTTAAAGCTATAATGCATGACACCCATTCTATGGGTCATAACTCTCCAGGTTGAAGGGAATATTACTATAGCTATTACATGTATGGGAAACCTAGGGAATGGACATACTGTGAATACGAAACTTTTCTAAAACTCAACGAGTAGTACCTCTCCTTGTGCTCCAGTTTGACTTTTAAACTGCTTTACTATCAATCTCCAATCATGGAGAGACAGCACCTTTAAGCTCCTGGTGCACTCAGGTTGCCAATTTGGCAAAGGATGAAAGGGAAGAGGGAGAACTAATGAGAGAGTAGCTGTTAGGCATTTGGACGGGGACAAGTCACTCTTATTTCCCGGGGGGAAGAATTAACCAAAGTCTCAGCCACCCACCAAAAACAAGTATAGGCCCTGAACCAAAATATTGGACTTGCGTTCAGCTCACAAAAAACGAGTTAAAATATGGAGTTATGTGGCAGAGCAATTCACAAACTGGCAGACTAATAAAGGGCAACTATCGACCAAAAATCTGTTGATGGAAGGCAACGAGGCGGACCTGAAAGCGAGGCAGAATAGCAGGAAACAGATTTCAAGAGGTACGTTGGAATCACCTTTAAAGCACAGGAAGAGGGGCACAACGTCGACAATGATGCACTTGGCCAAAAAGGGCATATGCGTTTTCTCCTGAATATATTCAGGATAAAACGCATATGACCTTTTTGGCCAAGCAAGCAAGCGGGCAATGCAAAACTGCACTACAAAGAAGTACTACTTCCCACCAGTCAAAAGGGACATCCACAAAATGTGTAAAAACCAGAAAGGCAAGAGAGGCCCTGGAGAACAGGGAGCCTTGTTATGCTGATGGCCGGGATGTAAATTGCCAACTGCCTCTCTGGAGGAGTGCATTGTGTTCTCTAAAACAAGTAAACAACAGAGCTACAGAGCCAAGGGCTCTTCGAGTCTTGGGAATATACCTTGGGAAAACTGAATATCAATAAGACAGAGCCACCGCAAAATTTAGGCCTGCACTGCTTACAACAACCTCAAATTGGGTACACCTTAAGTATCCCAGGAAATATAAAAATGGTTCAAAAAATTGTGGTACTTACGTAAGATGGAATAACCCTCAGCCATGAAATCAATGTCATAAGACCAGTAGCATCAAAATGAGTGGATTCAGGTACGATGATTCTAAGTGAAATAAGTCACACAGAAAATGAAACTTATCATAACATATCACTTATGAAGATCCTGTAAACATGGCTACACATGAACTGAGTTAGGAAAGAGAACAGAGTCTCACATTTAGAAAACACTCTTATGCCTGCTTAAGGGGGAAGGAGAGGTGGGGTGATGCATAAAACCAGAGTTTGATATAAGCACAGGTACCGTTCCAAAAAGCAACAATGGAATAGACAAGACCTACACCTTCCTCAGTGAAAGGGACTCAAAATTCCATATTTCCCGCAGAGGAATATATCCGACTAGTAAGAAACTTAAAACCTATGTACAGATATGTCTCTGTAAGGGAATCAAGTGTGTCAAGACTGGCATAAACATGGCAGCGAGAATCAGCTCAAACCCACTATAAAAAGGAATTTCAAAAACAAAAGGAAAGGTAAATTCTATACAATTCCTTCAGGGTATATGTTGAAACATGTAATGACCCTATCTACAACGACAGCTGATTGTGGCATAAGCTTGGACACATGGGACTGAGAGGATTGGTGAGATTGGGTGAGCAAATGCAGACCATTTATAGCAATAATGCGTGGGCTCCATTCCATGGGTCCTAACTCAACAGGGTGTAGTGAATATTACTACAGCTATAACAGGAACGTGAAACCTAGAGAAAGGAAACACTGTGAATACGAAAGTTTTCTAAAACTCAACTAATAGTCCCTCTTCTGCTGCTCCGGTTTCACTCTCCAACTGCTTTACTATCAATCACCCAACTTGGAGAGACAGGCCCTTTAACCTCCTGGTTCACACAGGTTGCCAAATTGGCAGAGGATGAAAGGGAAGAGGGAGAACCAATGAGAGAGTAGCTGTTAGGCATTTGGACGGGCACATGTACCTATAATTGCCCGGCAGGAAGAAGAATTAACCAAAGTCTCAGTCACCCACCGGGAACCAGTATGGGTCCTGAACCAAAATTTTGGACTTGCGGTCAGCTCACAAAAAACGAGTTGAGCAATGGAGCTCAGGGGTACAGCAATTCACAAACTGGCAGAATAATAAAGGACAACTATCGTCCAAAAATCTTTTGAAGGAAGGCTCCGATGTGGACTTGAAAGCGAGGCACAATAGCAGTAAACAGATTTCATGAGGTATGATGGAATCACCTGTAAAGCAAAGGTAGAGGGGCAAAACTTCGACAATGATGCACTTGGTCAAAAAGAGCATATGCGTTTTCTCTTGAATATATTCAGGAGAAAACGCATATGCCATTATTTGCCAAGCAAGTAACCGGGCAATGCAAATCTGAACTACAAAGAAGTATCACTTCCCACCGGTCAAAATGGACATCCACAAAATGTGTAAAAACCAGAAAGACAAGACATTCCCTGGAGAACATGGAGCCTTGTAATGCTGATGGGTGGGAAGTAAATTGCCAACTGCCTATCTGGATGAGTGCATTGTGTTCTCTAAAACAAGTAAACAAGAGAGCTACAGACAAGGGCACTTCTAGTCTAGGGAATATACCTTGGGAAACTGAAAATAAGTAAGACAGAGCCACCCACAAATTTAGGGCTGCACTGCTTACAAGAACCTCAACTTGGGTACACCTTAAATATCCCAGGAAAGATAAAAATGGTTCAAAAAATTGTGGTATATACGTACGATGGAATATCCCTCAGCCATGAAATCAATGTCATAAGACAAGTAGCAGCAAAATGCGTGGATTCAGGTACGATGATTCTAAGTGAAATAAGTCACACAGAGAAAGAAACTTATTATAAGATATCACTTATGAAGATCCTGTAAACATGGCTACACATGAACTGAGTTAGGAAAGAGAACAGAGTCTCACATTTAGAAAATAAACTTATGCCTGCTTAAGGGTGATGGAGAGGTGGGGTGATGCATAAAACCAGAGTTTGATATAAGCACATGTACCATTCCAAAAACCTAATATGGAATAGACAAGACCTACACCTTCCTCAGTGAAAGGGTCTCAACACCCCATATTCCCTGCAGAGGAATATATCTTACTAGTAAGAATCTTAAAACCTATGTATTGATATGTCTCCATAAGGGAAACAAGTGTGTCTAGACTGGCATAAACATGGCAGTGAGAATCAGCTCAAACCCACTATAAAAAGGAATTTCATAAACAGAACAACAAAACAGGGAAATTCTTTACAATTCCTTCAGGGTCTCTGATGAAATCTGGAATGACCTTATCTACAACGAGAGCTGGATGTGGCATAAGGCTGGACACTTGGGTGTGAGACGATAGGTGAGATTGTGTAAGGAAATGCAGACCCTTTAAAGCAATAATGTGTGGCACCCATTCCATGGGTCCCAACTCTCCAGGTTGAAGGGAATATTACTACAGCTATAACATGTACGGGAACCTAGAGAATGGACACACTGTGAATACGAAAGGTTTTTAAACCTCAACTAATAGTCCCTCTCCTGGTGCTCTGCTTTTAGTTTCCCACTGCTTTACTATCCATCTCCCAACTTGGAGAGACAGCCCCTTTAACCTGCTGTTTCACAGAGGTTGCCAATTTGGCAGAGGATGAAAGGGAAGAGGGAGAACCAATGAGAGAGTAGTTGTTAGGCATTTGGAGGGGCATATGTCACTCTGATTTCCTGGCAGGAAGAAGAATTAACCAAAGTCCCAGCCAAAAACCAGGAACCAGTATAGTTCCTGAACCAAAATTTTGGACTTGCATTCAGCTCACAAAAATCGAGTTGAAAAATGGACCTCAGGGGCACAGCAATTCACAAGCTGGCAGAGTAATAAAGGACAACTAGCATCCAAAAATCTGGTGAGGGAACGCAACGAGGTGGCCATCAATGCGAGGCAGAATAGCAAGAAACAAATTTCAAGAAGTGTGTTGGAATCATCTTTAAACACAGGAAGAGGGGCACAACTTCTACAAAAATGCACTTGGCCAAAAAGGGCGTATGTGTTTTCTCCTGAATATATTCAGGAGAAAACGCATACGCCCTTTTTGGCCAAGCAAGCAAGCAGGCAATGCCAATCTGCACTACTAAGAAGTATCACTTCCCACCTGTAAAAAGGGACATCCGCAAAATATTTAAAAATCAGAAAGGCAAGACAGGTCCTGGAGAACAGGGAGCCTTGTTATGCTGATGGGCGGGATGTAAATTGCCAACTACCTCTCTGGAGGAGTGCATTGTGTTCCCTAAAACAAGTAAACAACAGAGCTACAGAGCCAAGGGCACTTCCAGTCTAGGGAATATACCTTGGGAAAATTGAAAATCAATAAGACAGAGACACCCCAATATTTAGGAATGCACTGCTTACAAGAAGCTCAACTTGGGTACACCTGAAATATCCCAGGAAATATAAAAATGGTTCAAAAAATTGTGGTACTTACGTACGATGGAATATCCCTCAGCCATGAAATCAATGTCTTAAGACCAGTAGGAGCAAAATGAGTGGATTCAGGTACGATGATTCTAAGTGAAATAAGTCACACAAAAAAAGAAACTTATCATAAGATATCACTTATGAAGAACCTGTAAATATGGCTACACATGAACTGAGTTAGGAAAGAGAAGAGTCTCACATTTAGAAAACACTTATGCCTGCTCAAGGGGGAAGGAGAGGTGGGGTGATGCATAAAACCAGAGTTTGATATTAGTACAGGTACCAATCCAAAACCCTAATAGGGAATAGACAAGACCTACACCTTCCTCAGTGAAAGGGACTCAACACCCCATATTCCCCTCAGAGGAATATATCTGATTAGTAAAATCTTAAAACCTATGTATTGAAATGTGTCCTTAAGGGATTCAAGTGTGTCTCAACTGGCATAAACATGGCCGTGAGAATCAGCTCAAACCCACTATAAAAAGGAATTTCAAAAACCAAACAAAAACAGGGAAATTCTTTACAATTCCTTCAGGGGCTCTGATGAAACCTGAAATGACCGTATCTACAATGACAGCTGGATGTGTCTTATGGCTGGATACTTGTGATTGAGAGGATTGGTGAGATTGGGTGAGCAAATGAAGACCCTTTAAAGCAATAATGCGTTGCACATATTGCATTGGTCCCAACTCTCCTGGTTGAAGGGATTATTACTAGAGCTATAACATGTACGGGAATCCTAGAGAATGGACACACTGTGGATACGAATGGTATCTAAAACTCAACGAATAGTCCCTCTCCTGGTGCTCCGGTTTGACCTTTTAACTGCTTTACTATCAATATCCCTACTTGGAGAGACATCCCCTTTAACTTCCTGGTACGCACAGGTTACCAGTTAGGCAGAGGATGAAAGGGAAGAGGGAGAACCAATTAGAGAGTAGTTGTTAGGCATTTGGACGGGCACATGTCACTCTAATTTCCCATCAGGAAGAAAAATTTACCAAAGTCTCAGCCTGCCTGTAGGAACGAGTATAATTCCTGAACCAAAATTGTGGATTTGCGGTCAGATCACAAAAAAGCGAGCTGAAAAATGGAGCTCAGGGGCACAGCAATTCACAAATTGGCACAGTAATAAAGGACAACTATCGTCCAAAAATCTATTGAGGGAAGGCAATGAGGCGGATTTGAAAATGATGCAGAATAACAGGAAACAGATTTCATGAAGTACATTGGAATCGACTTTGAAGCACAGGAAGAGGGGCACAACTTCGACAGTGATGCACTTGGCCAAAAAGGGCGTATGTGTTTTATCCTGAATATATTCAGGAAAGAAAGCATATGCCCTTTTTGGCCAAGCAAGCAAGCGGGCAATGCAAATCTTCACTAAAAGAACGATCACTTCCCACAGGTCAAAAGGGATATCCGAAAAATGTGTAGAAACCAGAAAGTCAAGATAGGCCCTGGAGATACGTGAACCTTGTTAGTCTAAAGGGCAGGATATAAATTGCCAACTACCTCTCTGGAGGAGTGCATTTTGTTCCCTATATCAAATAAACAACAGAGCTAAAAATCCAAGGGCAGTTCCCGTCTAGGGAATATACCTTTGGAAAACTGAAAATCGATAAGACACATCCATGCCCAAATTTAGGGCTGCACTGCTTACAAGAACCTCAACTTGGGTACACCTTAAATATCCCAGGAAAGACAAAAATGATTCAAGAAATTGTGGTACTTACGTACGATGGAATATCCCTCAGCCATGACATTAATGTCATAAGGCCAGTAGCACTAAAATGAGTGGTCTCAGGTACGATGATTCTAAGTGAAATAAGTCACACAGAAAAAGAAACTTATCATAAGATATCACTTATGAAGCTCCTGAAAACATGGCTACACATGAATTGATTTAGGAAAGATAACAGAGTAACAAGTCTTATCATAAGATATCACTCATAGTGGGAGTGTACACATGACTACACATGAACTGAATTAGAAACACAACAGAGTCACCCATTTAGAAAAGAATCTTCTTCCTGCTTAATGGGAAAGGCGAGGTGAGGTGATGCATAAACCACAATTTTAAATTAGCACACATACCGTTACATAAACCAAGTATTTAATAGACCGCACCTACTCCCGGCATAATGAACTGGACTCAACAACCCTTATTCATTTCTGAGGAATATATATAACTCTAAGAATTTTGAAACATATGTATTCTCATGTCTCCATAAAGTAATCATGTGTGTGTATAACAGCATGAACACAGCACTGAAATTCAGTTAAACCCACTTATAAAAATAAATTTCAAAAGCAAAATGCAAAAACAGGGAGAAAGTCTTAAAAATTACGTTCAGGGCCTGTGATGCAAGCTAGATTGACCACCTTTACACCCACAGCTGGATGAGACATAAGACTGGACACTTGGGGCGGACAAGATTGCTGAGGTTGTGTGAACAAAAGAACACCACTTAGAGCAATACTGTGTGCTACCCATTCTAGTGGTCCCAACTCTCCAGGTGTAAGGGAATCCTCCTACAGTTAAATCATGCATGGGAAACCCAGTGGATGGTACACTGTGTAATTGGGAAAGTTTTCTAAAAGGTACCTCATTTTTCCTTTTGTCGTGCTCGGCTTCGCCATTCCATCTGCATTACTAAAAATCTCCCCACTTTGAGTGTCAGCGTCTTTACCCTCCTGTTATGCACAGTTTGCAAATTGTGCAGCGGATGAACAGGAAGAGGTGAAATAAATGAGAGATAAGCTGTAGGTGTTTGGATGGGCACATGTCACTCTAGTTTCCCATCAGGAAGAAGAATTAACCAAAGGCTCAGCCTGAAGCCCCGGAACCAGACTAGGGCCTAAAGCCATCCTGCGGTATTGCAGCCAGCTCACAAATAGGCGAGTTGAAAAATGGAAATCAGGGGCACAGCAATTCACAAACTTGCAGAGTTATAAAGGACAACTATCATCCAGAAATATATTGAGGTAAGGCAGTGAAGAGGATTTGAATGCAAGGCAGAATTGAAGGAAACGGATTTCAAGAGGTAGATTGGAGTCGTCTTTAAAGCACATGAAAAGCGACAGAATTTTGACAATGTTGCCCTTGGCTGAAAAGGGAGTATGTGTATTTTCTTAAATATATTCGGGAAAAAATGCATATGCCCTTCTTGGCCAAGCAAGCCATCAGACATTGCAAATCCACACTACAGAGAAGTGTCCCTTACTTCCAGTCAAAAGGGCCATCCACAAATAGTGTAAAAACCACAAATGCAGGACAGGCCATGGAGAAAAGGGAGCCTGGTTACGCCGATGGACAGGATGTAAATTTCCAACAGCCTCTCTGGAGAACTGTATGTTGTTTTCTAAAACAGAGCTACAGAGCATAGCACACTTCCACTCATGGGCGTGTATTTTGGTAAAACTAAAAATCCACAACACACAGCCAGCCCAAACTTTAGGGCTGCTCTCTTTACAAGAACCTCGACTTTGGTACACTTTAAATATCCCAGTAAAGGAAAAAAAAATGGATATAGATGTTGTGGTACTTATATACAATGGAATGTCACTCAGACATAAAATCAATGTCATAAGGCCAATAGCAGCATAATGAGTGGCTTTAGGTACGATGATGCTAAGTGAAATGAGCCACAAAGGAAAAGAAACTTATTGTAATATATCACTTATAGAGGAAATGTAAACATGGCCACACATGAACTGAATTTCAAAAGAGAACAGAGTTACACATTTAGAAAACACACTTATGCCTCCTTAAGGGGAAAGGTGCCGTGGGGTGATGTGTAAAAGCAGAGTTTGAAATTAGCACAGATCCCATTCCATATACCAAATATGTAATAGACAAGACCTACTCCTTTCTCAATGAACTGGACACAAAACACCCTATTCACTGAAGAGGAATATATCTGACTGGTAATAACCTTGAAACCTATGTATTTATATGTCTCCATAATGGAATCAAGTGTATGTAGATTGGCATAAACACAGATCAATGGAACAGGACAGAAAGCCCAGAGATAAACCTACATACCTATGGCTATCTCATCTATGACAAAGGAGCTAAGGATATACAATGGAGAAAAGACAGTCTCTTCAGTAATTGGTGCTGGAAAAACTGGACCCCTACACATAAAAGAATGAAATTAGAACACTCCATAACACCATACACAAAAATAAACTCTAAATTGATTAGAGATCTAAATATAAGACCAGACACTATAAAACACTTAGAGGAAACCATAGGCAGAACACTCTATGATATAAATCACAGCAAGATCCTTTTTGACCCAGCACTTAGAGAAATGGAAATAAAAACAGAAATCAACGAATGGGACCTAATGAAAATTAAAAGCTTTTACGCAGTACAGGAAAACATAAACAAGATGCAAAAACAACCCTCAGAATGGGAGAAAATATTTTCAAATGAAGCAATTGACAAAGGATTAATCTCCTAACTTTACAAGCACCTCATGTAGCTGAATATCACAAAAACAAACAACCCAATCAAAAAACGGGCAAAAGACCTAAATAGACATTTATCCAAAGAAGATATACAGATCACCAAGAAACACATGAAAGGATGCTGAACATCACTAATCATTAGAGAAATGCAAATCAAAACTACCCTGAGGTATCACCTCACAGCAGTCAGAGTGGCAATCATCAAAAAAATCTACAGGGCCTCCCTGGTGGCGCAGTGGTTGAGAGTCCGCCTGCCGATGCAAAGGATACGGGTTCATGCCCCGGTCTGGGAACATCCCATATGCCGCGGAGCGGATGGGCCCGTGAGCCATGGCCGCTAAGCCTGTGCGTCCGGAGCCTGTGCTCCGCAACGGGAGAGGCTACAACAGTGAGAGGCCCGCGTACAGAAAAAAAAAAAATCTACAAAACAATAAACGCTGGAGAGGCCTTTATTGGAGAAAAGGGAACACACTTGCACTGTGGGTGGGAATGTAAATTAATATGGGCACTATGGAGAACAGTACGGATGGTCCTTTAAATAACTAACAATAGAAGTACCATATGACACAACAATCCAAATAATGGGCATTTGCCTTGTGAAAACCATAATTCAAAAAGAGTTATGTAGAAAAATGTTCATTGCAGCTCTATTTGCAATAGCCAGGACATGGAAGCAACCTAAGTGTCCATCGACAGATGAATGGATAAAGAAGATCTGGCACATATATACAATGGAATATTACTCAGCCATAAAAAGAAACAAAACTGAGTTATTTGTACTGAGGTGGATGGACTTAGAATCTGTCCTACACAGTGAAGTAAGTCAGAAAGGGAAAAACAAATACTGTATGTTAACAGAGATATACGGAATCTAATGAAGAAAAAAAAAAAGATTTTGAAGAACCTAGTGGCAGGACAGGATTAAGGACACAGACATAGAGAAAGGACTTGAGGACACCGGAATGGGGATGGGTAAGCTGGGACGAAGTGAGAGAGTGGCATGGACATCAATACATTACCAAATGTAACACCGATAGCTACTGGGAAGCAGCCACATAGAACAGGGAGATCAGCTCGGTGCTTTGTGACCACATAAAGGGGTGGGATATGGAGTGTGGGAGGGAGATGCAAGAGGGAGGGGATCTGGTTATATTTGTATATGTATAGCTGATTCACTTTGTTATACAGCAGAAACGAACACTCCATTGTAAATCAATTATACTCCAATAAACGTGTAAAAGGAAAAAAATAAAAAGAAAGAAGGCCCAGGGATAAACCTACCCACCTATGATCAACTAATCTATGACAAAGGAAGCAAGACTATACAATGGAGATAAGACAGTCACTTCAATCATTGGTGCTGGGAAATATGGACAGCTACATGTAAAAGAATGAAATTAGAACACTCCCCAACACCATACATAAAAATATATTCAAAATGGATTAGAGACCTTAATGTAAGACCAGACAGTATAAAACTCTGAGAGGAAAACTTACGAAGGATACTCTGACATAAATCACAGCAAGATCTTTTTTGATTCACCTCCTATAGTAATGAAGTAAACAAGAAAACTATACAGATGGAACGTAATGAAACTTAAAAGCTTTTGCAAAGCAAAGGAAACTACAAACAAGATGAAAAGACAACCCTCAGAATGGCAGAGAATAATTGCAAACGAATCAATGGACAAATGATTAATCTCCAATATATATAAACAGCTCATGCAGCTCAATATTAATAAAACAAACAACCCAATACAAAAATGGAAGATCTAAATAGACATTTCTTCCAAGAAGACATAGAGATGGCCAGTACGCACATGAAAATCTGCTCAACATCACTAATTATTAGAGAAATGGAAATCGAAACTACAATGAGGTATCACATCACATCATCAGAAAATCTACAAACAACAAATGCTGGAGAGGGTGTGGAGAAAAGGAACCTTCTTCCACTATTGTTGGGAATGTAAATCGATACAGTCACTATGGAGAACAGTATGGAGGTTCCTTAAGAAACTAAAAATAGAATTACCATATAATCCAGCAATCCCACTACTGGGCATATACCCAGAGAAAACCATAAATCAAAAAGATACATTCACCACAATGTTCATTGCAGCACTATTTACAATAGCCAGGTAATGAAAGCAACCTAAATGACCACAGACAGACGAATGGATAAAGACGTGGTACATATATACAATGGAATGTTACTCAGCCATACATAGGAATGAAATTGGGTCATTTGTAGAGACCTTGATGGATCTAGAGACTGTCATACAGAGTGAAGTAAGTCAGAAAGAGAAAAACAAATATTGTATATTAATGCATATATGTGGAACCTAGAAAAATGGTACAGATGAACCGGTTTGCAGGGCAGAGATAGAGACACAGATGTAGAGAACAAACATATGGACACCAAGGGGGGAACACCAGGTGAGGGTGGTGGTGGGATGAATTGGGAGACTAGGATTCACATGTGCACACTTATATGTATAAAATAGATATCCAATAAGAACCTGCTGTATAAAAGAAATAAATAAATTTTAAAAAAATAAAAATAAATAAATAACTTTTAATAAAATAAAACAGAAAAAAAGTATTTCCCTTCACATAGACGTCTTTATATTAATGAATTATTTCCATGTTTATATCTCCAAAATTAAAAAAAAGAGGAATAAATAAAATCTACCTTGAACCAAAAAGAAAAAAAGAAAAAAAAAAAAAGAACCCACCAGTGATACAGAGGAAAATCGTATCAGGGCACTTGCTCCAGTGGTAAAAAATTCTTAAGTTGGTCAGAGGTGGGAAATCGTCTCCCATGCAGTCAGCAGCACTCCCCCCCACAAGGAGCATCCTCATTGCAAAGCTGGGGGACGGTGTCGAGGCATCTGTGAGTAAATGTGAGCTGAGCCCCAGTCCTGCTGCAGCTGAACTCTTCCCACCCTTTCCAGGTAAAACACCTGGATATGTACAAGTACTTGCAAGCCTAGAGGAAGGGCTGTGGAGCCACACCAGCGACAGCACACAGGCCGACTTGGTGCCTGAAGGCCAGCCAGGATGGTCCTGGCCCTAGGTGCCCTTCTGGAAGCTTTCCATTTCTCTGCCTGAGATACCCCTCCTGCCACGGCCCACACTGCTTTTTTACTTCCTCACCTCTGCCTGGGGAGACAATCCAGCGGCAGGTATGGATGACACATCCTCTACTTTAGCAGGTGGCAGCCTGGCAACTCCTGTGAAAAGTCCAGCAGAGCCCCACTCACACAGGGCCACCCATAAAGCCACGGCCCCTCACTCCCTCCCACCACCCCAGCCCCGACACTGCTGACGGGGCAGAGAATATGGCGTCAGGCACAGCTACAGGGGCTCTTGCTGACTGGAGTGGTGTTTATATTGACCTCAACACAGGCACACCTGGGGAGGGTTGGCATGCAGTGTCAGGCTGCCCAAATCACCCAATCCTCACCCCTCAGGGGCTCACAGTAGCAGAAAATGAACCTTGCTAAACAGGCCAGGCCCAAAGAACAGGTGTGGGCCCTAGAGAGTCAGGCTAGACAAGGGGCTGCAGCTGCGGCTTGTTTTCCTATCATTTTATCTGGTCCATGAGTGGAAAACAACTTCAAGAAGACCCTATCCTAATGAGAGGAACCCAGGAGTCAGGGAGAGGAGTGATGGTGGGTGGAGACAGAGGCCTGGTGCCCTGGCTGAAGTGGAAGTGTCTGGAAGACCGGGCAGAGAGAGACTGCACAGAGTGATAGCCAAGGTCACAGACCTGTCAGAGCTGCTGTTTGTTAGTTCAAGTCCTGCTCTGAGGTGTTCTGTGTCAGCTGTGAGCGACAGGTGAGCTGGGGGTTCTCTGCAAGGTGGGCTATGTGCACAGTTCCTGTGTGTCCAGCGCTGCTGGGGTACCTGCCCAGGGGAGTTCTTTATCCTGGGAAGGGCCTGATTAGGAGAGCCCCATGGGCTGCTGGGTAGCTGCACAGGTGAGCTCCATGCCCTAGGAGGGACTTGAACACGAGAGCCCCGTGGGCTGTGGGTTGCGGGGTGCAGCCCAGGTGAGCTCCATATCCTGGGATTGGCCTGACCACGAGAGCCCCATGGGCTGCTGGAGACCTGGTAAAGGATATCAGGACAGTCAGTGAAGCCACCGAGGATATACATCCAGTAGCTCCTATTTCCTACACCCTGCTGCTCATTCTACCATCCACCAGGCCATGGCATTCTGTATTAGACTTCAATGATGCCTTCTTCTGTATTCCATTCATCTCAGAGTCACAAGAATTTTTGGCTTGTGAGTGGCAGGACACAACATGCAACACAAGCAATAATGCTGGGCCGTCCTGCACCAATGGTTCAAAAATCCCCACACCATCATTGGGGAAATGTCCTCTAAAGACCTAAAAGTTCTACCTCTGTAAAAGGGAACCCTCCTTCAATATGCAGATGACATTCTGATCGCCAGGCCTACTAAAGGCGCCTCTGAACTACCTAGCCAAGAAAGGTTAGAAGGTGTCAAAGAAAAAGGCTCAAATATCCCAGGCTCAGGTGACATGCCTGGGCTTCATTCTCACAGATATTCGGAGAAACGCATCCCAGGATAGGGAAGAAGCCATTTGCAGCCTTACCTCTTCTAAAACTAGAAGACAGCTTAGGGGTTCCTGGGGAGGCCCAGGTTTTCTGCATCTGGATGCCTACCTACAGTCTGATAGCTGGGCCTCTACCTGAAACACTGACACGAAAAGATGATGATCCTTTTGAATAGAATCCAGAAGCAGCCTTTCAAGAATGGAAAGAGCAGTCAATTCAGATCCTTGCCCAGGAACTCGCTAATTTAGCTAAACCCTTTGACCTTTACATACACGGTCAAAGGTTAATTGCCCTTGGAGACTTAGTGCAAAAACTGGGACCACTTGAAATGGAGCAACACAAGAATGCCCTTCAGGTATGATAAACTATGGTCACCAAGGGCTTTGCCCACCAACTCATTAGGCCAGGATAATGGGGTATCTAAAAAGCTACAAATCAGCAGCCCACAAGGCCAGCTCCCTCCTAAGGGAAAAGGACCCCACGTCGTGATCCTAACCACCCATCATGCCCTGAAGTTGCAGGTGTCGCTCTGTGGACACACTGACCTCGATTGAGGAGGCCCTCCAACTCCACCTCCAGAGAGACAAATGGGGGCAACGGGGCCCCAAGATGACTCATGTGACCATCACTTGACCTGGAGTTTCTCTCAGAAAACAACAAGACTGTGCCCCAAAAGAGCAGACTACTGCTTGCAGGACTTACTGCACCCAGAGGGGAGCTAATAAGCTTGGCGGGGGAAACGTATATCACGCTTTCACCATAGAAAACCCTACAGACACCGCAGTGATGGTGGCCAATATGACCGGCTGGAATGCTGGCTACTTCTAAAGGCCGTTGACTCAGTGGACGTCATGGTCCTGGATCACCACTGACCCTGGACTGTCTGGGAGTTGCACGGGCAGGGTTCTGACATATGGTGCTGTTTGTACATTAATTCAGGGACCTAATTAAAGAAAGCACAGACTACTGGTCAGAGCATCTAGGCTGGCATAAACAGTCAGCCTAAGGTCGCCAAACAAATGTGGGGTGGGTTGAAACCTGCCACCTCAGCATCTCTGCGCATCTCTTTCCTGGACACTTAAAGGTCATTAGAATCTATAACACATCCAATGCTGTTGCTCAGGCGTACGGGAAGTGAGGCAGGAGGCCTTGGGACAATCAACCTCACCTGGAGGCTGGTGGGGAGATGTTTTGACCCTCCCCCCAGGTATCAGGGCTGCCACCACAGCATGAAGCAGTTACAAAAGAGGGGTCTGCACCCTCAACACCCCAAGAATGAGGAACGGAACAAAAAGCAGAGGAGGGGTTCGTCTCCGGCAAAGTTCATTAAAAATTCCTGTGAGATAAAAAGAGAACCTGGGCAATAAAATAAAGTCTAAACTGTTTTTCCTTTGTTCTTTGTCTAATTTCACGTGCTCCTAGGGTTCCGCATGCAGAGGTCCCACACCCGGCACTTCAGACCCGATATCCTAGTGCAGAATGGCTGGGTCGACACCTCAGCTAGCGGGGTCCCATGCAGACTCCAGGGCATAGAGCCTGAGCTGCAGCCAACCCAGCCCTCGAGAGCTCCATCCCCTCCCTCCCACTGACGCTGCCGGGATCCCTACACAGCAGCCCAGCCCACAGCCCGTGGGGGAGTGCACGCTATCACCTCTCCATTCTGTTTTCAAAATAATGTTTCCTTTGCTTCTGAACCAAACTCAGTCTTGATCTGTTGGCTCCAATGACACTGGGCACGGGGACTCCTGTTGGGGTCCACTCTGGAGGATCAGTAACAGAAATTGAGAACATTGTAACTTCAAAGAACAGATGTGTGAGCCAAACTGTAGTTAACATAGAGCAGTGTATAATGCTCGGGTAAAATAAGATGTTTCTAAGACTTACCTTTGATATTTCCATCACTTTACTATAAGCAAGTTCAGTGAAGACGTCTGTCTTATTTGTCAGGTCAACATTAGAGAAATGAAGTGATTTATTTCCATGGATGTACATCAAATACTCTTGGCTGAAGCTTCAATCTTGTTTTGAATGCTTTTCCATTGAAAAGGATACCTCTCTTTCAGCTCCCCCATTTCTGATAAGTATAAAATCTTATTATTTATTATTACCAAAGGGGAAAGGTAGGACAAGGGATAAATTAACAGTTTGGGATTAACACATACACACTGCTATGTATAAAATAGATCATCAACAAGGAACAACTGTATAGCACAGGGAACTACACGGAATATTTTGCAATAACCTATAAGGGGAAATAATCTGAAAAAAGAATAGATATTTTTATTGACATCATCTATCAATGACAGATAAAATGTAACCTAAGCAAGGCCGATGGTGAACGCTTCTGACCCTGAAGAATTCAATTATCTAAAGTTTGGACTCTGCCTATTTCCCAAGGCCCTTAATGGACATATGTGTAGCTGTAGCTTAAAAATTCCCCAGTTTGGGGTACGGGGAGGCACTGATTTGGAAAAATCCCTGGTGTTCTCCTTCCATGCACGGGACCCTTCCTACAGCTAAAACAAGCCTGTCACACCTAGAGGATGGTAAACCGTTTGACCGGAAAGAGTTTGGAAAAGGCACCTCTTCTCCTCATCGCCTGGTGCTCGGGTTCACCCCTCCAGCATCTTTCCTAACAATCTCCTCACTTGGGGATATCAGCACCGTCAACATCCTGTTGCACACAGTTTGGAATTTGTCCAGAGGATGAAGCGGAAGGATGAGAAAAATTTAGAGACAAGTCTTAGGTGTTCGGACAGGCACATGCCACTCTAATTTCCAATCTGGAAGACAAATTTATCAAAGGCTAGAATTGCCCACGGAAACAGAATAGGTCTAGAGGAAATCCCGCTGTTTTGTGTCGAGTTTCCAAAAACACAAGTTGAAAAATGGAACTCAGGGTCACTAAAATTCATGAAACTGCAGAGTTGAAAATATCTATCGTCGAAAAATGTCTTCAGGTAAGTCACAGAAAAGGACTTCTAAGCAAGGGAGTGTGGCAGGAAACAGATTTGAAGAGGTAGAAAGGACTCCCCATTAAAGCACAAGAAAAGGGGCTCAGCATCGCCAATGATGCAGTTCGCACAGAAGGGCGTATTCAATTTTTCTGAATATATTCAAGTAAAGGCCATACACACGTTTTATCCAACCAAACAGGTGGGCACTGGAAATCAATACTACAAAATGTATCACTTCACATCAGTCAGAAGGGCCATCCACATAAAGTGTAAACACGAGAAATGCAGGACAGGGCGAGGAGAAAAGGGAGCCCTGTGAGGCTGATAGTGGAAATGTAATTTGCCAACGGCCACTCTGGAGAAGTGTATTGTGTTTGCTAAAACATCTAAAAGATGAGCTACAGAGCATAGGGCACTTGCACTCATGGGCGTATACCTTGGGAAAAACAAAAATGGACAGTAAACAGGCACCACAACGTTTACCACCTCTCTGTTAAAAAGGGCCTCCACTTGGATATAACCTAAATGTCCCTGGAAGGATAAAATGGATAAAAGAGATGGGGTACTTATGTAGAGTGGAATATTACTCATCCCGAAATCAATGAAATAAGGCCAGTTGGAACAACTCTGGAGGAGTTACATATGATCATTCTAAGTGACATGTGTAAGAAAGAAAAAGACACATATCATAAGATGTCACTTAAAGGTGGAATCAAAAATGGCTACACATGAAATAAACTACAAAACAGAAACATAGTCAAATATGTAGAAAATAGACATAAGGCTGCTAAATGGGAAAGGTGGGGAATGGTGAGGTATTATCCAGGAGGTTGAAATTAGCAAATATACCATTCCAAGTACCAAATTGAATAACTGACAAGGCCTACACGGTACCTCAAAGAACTGCACTCAGCCCACTCAAGTCACTGGACAATAATACATATGACTCGTAAGCATCTGAAAATTAATTTATTGTTGTCTCACAGTACATGAATCAACTGGATGTACAGCAGCAAAAAACAGAGCTTTGAAAATCAGCTGTAACCAATATAAAAATAAATTTAAAAATATTTATAAAAACGGTGAGACAGACAAAAATTCTTACAACTTTTGTTGAAGGGCTACGATGTAACATGGATTGAACACATGTAGACCCACAGCAGGATGATATATAAGGCTGGAAGCTATGCACGCTAAGAGATGTTAGAGAGGCTGGGTGAGGAAATGCAGACCTTTTAAAGTAATACTGCCTGGTTCCCATTCCATGGGTCCCAAATCGGCAGGTTCAAGGGAATCTTCTGTCAGCGAAAACATGCCTGCGAAACCGAGATGAATGTACACCGTGTGCTCAGGAAAGGTGTCTAAAATGCACCTCATTTTTGATCTCCTGGTGCTGGGGTTCACCATTCCAGCCACATTACTAAAAATCTCTCCACTTTGAGAATCAGCACCTTTAACCTCCTGTTTCACACAGTTTGCAATTTGTGCAGAGGATAAATGGTAAGGGGGGAACCAATGAGAGATTAGCTGTAGGATTTTTGACAGGCACGTGTCACTCTAATTTCCCATTAGAAGAAGAATTAACCAAAGGCTCAGCCTGCCTCCTCAGAACCAGAATAGGGCCAGAAGCAATCCAAAGGTTTGGCGGCCAGCTCACAAAAAAAGCGAGTTGCAAAATGGAGCTCAGAAGCAGACAATTCAAAGACCTGCAAAGATATAAATGATAACCAACGTCCAAAAATATATTCAGGTAAGGAAACGAAGAGGATCTGAATGAGAGGCAGAATTGCAGGAAACAGATTTCAAAAGGTAGATTGTACTCACATTTAAAGCATATGAAAATCAGCAGAATTTCTAAAATGATGCAGTTGGGCAAAAGGGTGTATGCGTTTTTTTCGTGAATATCTTCAGGAAAAAAACACATACAGAGTTTTTGGCCAACCAACCAAGCGGGAAATGCAAATCCGCACAACAAAGAAGTCTCAATTTCCACTGCTCAGAAAGGCCATCCAAAAAATGTGTACAAACCAGAAATGCTGGAGAGGCCATGGAGAACAGGGAGCCTAGTCACGCTGATGGGTGGGGTATAAATATCCAAGAGCCACTCTGAAGAAGTGTATGTTGTTTCCTAAAACATTTAAATACAAAGCCCCCGAGCAAAGGGGACTTCAACTCATGGACATATAACTTGGGAAGACTAAATATCGACAAGACACAGGCACCCCAAAGTTTAGGGCTGCTCTGCATACAAGAACCTCAACTTCGGTACACCTAAAATATCCCAGGAAAAAGAGAAATGCATAAATAACTTGTGGTAATTTTGTACAACGGAATATCACTCAGACGTGAAATCAATTTCATAAGGCCAGTAGCAGCATAAAGAGTGGATTTAGGTATGATGATTCTAAGTGAAATTAGTCACACAGAAAAAGAATCTATTCCTAAGATATCACTTATAGAGGGAATGTCAACATCACAACACATGAACTGAATTAAGAAAGAGAACAGAGTCTCACATTTAGAAAACACTCTTATGCCTCCTTAAGGGGAAAGGAGGGGTGGGGTGATGCATAAAACCAGAGTTTGATATTAGCACAGGTACCATTCCATAAACCAAATAGAGAATAGACGAGACCTACCCCTTACTCAGTGAACGGGACTCAAACCCCCTATTCCACACAGAGGAATATATCTGACTAGTGAGAATCTTAAAACCTATGTATTGATTTGTCTCCATAAGGGAATGAAGTGTGTCTAGACTGGCATAAACACGTCAGTGAAAATCAGCTCAACCGCACTATAAAAATGAATTTCAAAAACAAACAAAAAAACAGTGAAATTCTTACACAATTCCATCTGGGGTTCTGATGAAACTGGGAATGACCGTATCTGCAAAGACAGCTGGATGAGACATAAGGCTGGACACTTGGGACTGAGAGGACTGGTGAGCTTGGGAGAGAAAATGCAGACCCTTTAAAGTAGTAATGCATGCCACGATTCCATGGATCCCAAATCTCGAGGTAGTAGGGAATATCACTACAGTTATAACATGTATGGGAAACCTAGAGAATGGACACCCTGTGATGGTGAAAGATTTCTAAAAGTCTCCTAATTTTTCCTCTCCTTGTGCTCCAGTTTGGCATTCCAACTGCTTTACTATCAATCTCCCAACTTAGGAGAGCCAGCCCCTATAACCTCCTGGTTCGCACAGTTTGCTAATTGTGCAGAGGATGAAAGAGAAGAGGGAGAACCAATCAGAGAGTAGATGTAGGCATTTGGACGGGCACATGTCACTCTAAATTCCCGTCAGGAAGAAGAATTAACCAAAGCCTCAGCCACCCGCAGGGAACAGTATATCCACCCCTGGAACAAGTATAGGTCCTGAAGCAAAATTGTGGATTTGCGGTCAGCTCCCAAAAATGTATTTGAAAATTGTAGCTCACGGGCACAGCAATTCACAAACCTACAGTTATAAAGGACTACTGTCTTGCAAAAATCAGTTGAGGGAAGGCAACGAAGCTGACTTGAAAATGAGGCAGAATTGCACAAAACATATTTCAAGAGGTAAATAGGTATCGCCCTTAAAGCACAGGAAAAGCATCACAACTTCGACAATGATGCACTTGGCCAAAAAGGGCGTATGCTTTTTCTCCTGAATATATTCAGGAGAAAAAGCATACGACCTTTTTGGACAATCAAGCAAGCGCACAATGCAAATCCACAATACAAAGAATTGTCACTTCCCACGGGTCAAAAGGGACATCTGAAAATCTGTAAAAACCAGAAAGGCAAGAGGGAGATGACAAGGGCATGAAGCAATATGATCCAAAGTGTCATGAAGGATTGTGATGACAAGCGCATGGAGCATTGTGATGACAAGATTATGTAGCATATTGCTGACAAAGGCATGGAGCATTGTGATGACAAGTTTCATGGAGCACTCTGATAACAAGTGTCACGGAGCATTGTGATTAAAGGGGTCATGGAGCATTGGGATGAAAAGGGCATGGAGCATTCTGATGACAAGAGTCCCGGATCATTGTGTTGTCAGGTTTCATGGATCATTGTGATGACAGGAGTCATGGAGAATTGTGATGACAGGGGTCATGGAGCATTGTGATGAGAAGGTCAAGGAGCATTGGGCTGAAAACGTTCATGGAGTATTGAGATGACAGGGGCCATGGAGGCTTGTGATGACAAGGTACTGGAACATTGTGATGAGAAGACCATGGAGACATGTGATGACAAGTCTCATGGAATATTCTGATGAAAAGGGGCATGGAGCATAGTGATTACAGGGGTCTTGGGGCATAGTGATGACAACGGCATGGGGCATTGGGATGAGATGGCCATGGAGCGTTTGGATGACATGCATCATGGAGCTTTTGAAGACAAGGGCATGGAACATTGTGATGAAAAAGGCATGGAGCCTTGTCATGACAGGGTTAAGGGAGCATACTGACGACAAGTGTCAGGGAGCATTGTGATGACAAGTGTATTGAGCATTGTGATGACAAAGGTCATGGAGCATTGTGATGAGAAGACCATGGATAACTGTGATGACGAGCGTCATGGGGCGTTGTGATGATAAGTGTTATGGAACATTTTGATCACAAGGATTTGGAGCATTGTGATGACAGAGGTCTGGAGCATTTTGATTTCATTGTAAAGACAATAGCATGAAGCATTTTGATGACGGGCATGGTGTATTGTGATGACAGGGTTCTTGGAGCATTGAGATGAAAAGGGGCATGGAGCATTTTGATTACAGTGGTCTTGGAGCATTGTGATGACAAGGGCATTGAGCCTTGTGATGACAAGGCCATGGAACATCGTGATGGCAGGGGTTATGGAGCATTGTTATGACAGGGGTTATTTTGAATTGTGATGGCAAGGGCATGGAACATTGTGATGAGAAGGCCATGGAGCATTCTGATGACATGCGTCATGGAGCTTTGTGATGACAAGGTCATGGAGCAATGTGATGAGAGCATTCATGGAGCATTGTGATGACAATGACATTGAGCATTGTGATGAAAAGTTCATGGAGCATTGTGGTGACACATTTCACAGAGCCTTGTGATGATGAGGACATTGACATTTGTGGTGACACAGGTCATGGAGCCTTGTGATGACGGGACACACGGAGCATTGTGATGACTGGGGTCATGTAGCATTGTGATGACAGGAGCATGAAGCATTGTTGTGACAAGTTTCATGGATAATTGTGTTGACAGTGGGCATGGCACATTGTGATGACAAGGGAATGGAGCACTGTGATGACAAGGTCATGGAGTATTGTGAAGACAGGTGTCAGGGAGCATTGTGATGGCATATTTCATGTTCCATTGTGATGACAATGACATGGAGCATTGTGATGCCAAGTGTTATGGAGGATTGTGATGACAAAGGTAATGGAGCACTGTGACGACAAGGGCTTGGAGCATTGAGATGACAAGGGTCATGGAGCATTGTGATGACAAGGTCATGGAGCATTGTGATGACAACGGCCTTTGATAATTTTGATGAAAATGTCGTTAAGCATTGTGATGAAAAAGGAATGGAGCTTGCTATGACAGGGGTCAAGGGGCATTGCGATGACAAGTGCATGGAGAATTGTGATGACAAGAGCATGTAACATTGTGATGAGAACTGTCATGGAGCACTGTGATGACAAGGACGTGGAGAATTGTGATGACCAGGGAAATGGAGCATTGTGATGACCAGGGCATGGAGCATTGTTATGGCAAGACCGTGGATCACTGTGATGAGAAGACCATGGATAATTCTGGTGACGAGCATCATGGAGCACTGTAATGAGAAAGGGCATGGAGCATTGTGATGAAAAGGGCATGGAGTATTGTGATGACAGGCATCATGGAGCGTTGTGATGACAAGTGTTATGGAACATTGGGATCACAAGGGTTTGGAGCACTGTGATGACAGAGGTCATGGATCATTGTGATGACAAAGGCATGAAACAAGGTGATCCCAAGGTTCATGGACGATTGTGATGACAATGGTAATGGAGTATTGTGAAGACAAGTGAATAGAGCATTGTAATGACAAGGTCATGTAGCATTTTGCTGACAAAGCCTTGGATCATTGTGATGACAGGTGTCATGGAGCACTGTGATGACAAGCGTCACGGAGCATTGTGAATACAGGGGTCATGGAGCATTGGGATGACAAGGGCATGGATCATTTTGATGACAAGTGTCATGGAGCATTGGGCTGAAAATGTTCATGGAGTATTGAGATGACAGGGGTCATGGATCATTGTGAAGACAGAGGTCATGGAGAATTTTGATTTCATTGTGCTGACAATAGCCGGAAGCATTATGATGAAGGGTATGATGCATTGTGATGACAGGGTTCATGGAGCATTGAGATGAAAAGGGGCATGGAGCATTGTGATTACAGGGGTCTTGGAGCACTGTGATGACAAGGGCATGGAGCATTGTGATGAGAAGACCATGGATAATTGTCATGATGAGCGTCATGGTGTGTTGTGATGATAAGTGTTATGGAACATTGTGATCACAAGGGTTTGTAGCATTATGATGACAGAGGTCATGGAGAATATTGATTCCATTGTGATGACAATAGCCTGAAGCATTATGATGATGGGCATGGTGCATTGTGATGACAGGGTTCATGGAGCATTGAGATGAAAAGGAGCATTGAGCATTGTGTTTACAGGGGTTTGGAGCATTGTGATGACAAGGGCATGGAGCATTTTGATGAGAAGGCCATGGAACATTCTGATGACATGTGTCATTGAGCTTTGTGATGACAAGCGCATGGAGCATTGTGATGACAACGGCCATTGAGAATTTTGATGAAAAGTTCGTGAAGCAGTGTGATGACAAATGAATGGAGCTTGCTATGACAGGGTTCATGGAGAAATGTGATGACAAGAGCATGTAACATGGGGATGAGAACTGTCATGGAGCATTGTGATGACAAGGACGTGGAGAATTGTGATGACAAGGGACATGGAGCATTGTGATGACCAGGGCATGGAGCATTGTTATGGCAAGACCGTGGAGCACTGTGATGAGAAGTCCATGGATAATTCTGGTGATGAGCAACATGGAGCACTGTAATGACAAGGGGCATGGAGCATTGTGATGATAGGTCTCATGGAGCATTGTGATGACAGGGGTCATGGAGCATTGTGATGACAAGGGTCATGGAGTATTCTGATGACAAGCTTGTGGAGTATTGTGATGACAAAGCATTTAACACTGTGATGGGAAGTGTCATGGAACATAGTGATGCCCAGAACGTGGAGAATTGTGATGACAGGGAACATAGTGCATTGTGATGACCAGGGCATGGAGCATTGTGATGGCAAGACCGTGGAGCACTGTGATGAGAAGACCATGGATAATTGTGATGACGAGCGTCATGGAGCACTATAATGACAAGCGGCATGGAGCATTGTGATTACAGGGGTCTTGGAGCATTGTGATGACAAGGGCATGGAGCATTGTGAAGAGAAGGCCATGGAGCATTCTGATGAATGTGTCATGGAGCACTGTGATGACAAGTGCATGGAGCATTGTGATTACAGGTGTCTTGGCGCATTGTGATGAAAAGGGCTTGGAACATTGTGATGAAAAAGGCATGGAGCCTTGTCATGACAGTGTTCAAGGAGCATACTGACGACAAGTGTCAGGGAGCATTGTGATGATAAGTGTATTGAGCATTGTGATGACAAAGTTTATGGAGCATAGTGATGAGAAGACCATGGATAATTGTGATTATGAGCATCATGGGTTGTTGTGATGAGAAGTGTTATGGAACATTGTGATCCCAACGGTTTGGAGCATTGTGATGAAAGAGGTCATGGAGCATTTTGATTTCATTATGATGAAAATACCCTGAAGCATTATGATAATGGGCATGGTGCACTGTGATGATAGGATTCATGGAGCTTTGAGATGAAAAGGGGCATGGAGCATTGTGAAAAAAAGTGTCTTGGAGCATTGTGATGACAAGGGCATGGAGCATTGTGATGAGAAGTCCATGGAACATTCTAATGACATGCGTCATGGAGCTTTGTGATGACAAGGGCATGGAGCATTGTGATTACAGGTGTCTTGGAACATTGTGATGACAAGTGTCATGGATCCTTGTGAATGACAAGGCCATGGAACATTGTGATGTCAGGGGTCATGGAACATTGTTATGACAGTTGTAATGGAGCATTGTGATGAGAAGGACAGGAAGCATTGGTGTGAAATGTTTCATGGATTATTGTGATGAGAGTGGGCATGGAGCATTGTGATGACAAGAGCACGGAACACTGTGATACAATGATCATAGAGGATTGTAATGACAAGGGCATGGAGCATAGTGATGAGAAGGGCATCGAGCACTGTGATGACAAGTGTCATGGAGCTTTGTGATGAGAAGGGCATGGAGCAATGTGATGAGAGGGTTCATGGAGCATTGTGATGACAATGACATGGAGCACTGTGATGTCAAGGGTCATGGAGCTTTGTGATGACAAAAGTCATGGAGCATTTTGATGACAAGGGCGTGGTGCATTGTGGTGAGAAGGGCAGGGAGCATTTTGATGACAGTGTCATGCAGCAATTTGATGAAAATTGTAATGGAATATTTTGATGACAGGGGTTATAGAACATTGTGATGATAAGGGGATGTAGCATTGTGATGACAGGGGTCATGGAACATTATGATGATAAGGGGATGTAGCATTGTGATGACAGGGGTCATGGAACATTGTGATTACAGGGGTCTAGGAGCATTGTAATGAGAATTGTCATGGAGCCTTGTGATGACAAGGCCATGGAACATCGTGATGTCAGGGGTCATGGAGCATTGTTATGAGAGGGGTAATGGAACATTGTGATGGCAATGGCATGGAGGATTGTGATGAGAAAGCCATGGAGCATTCTGATGACATGTGTCATGGAGCTTTGTGATGACAATGGCATTGAGCAATGTGATGAATGCGTTCATGGAGCATTGTGATGAAAATGACATGGAGCATTGTGATGCCAAGGGTCATGGATCTTTGTGATGACAAAGGTCATGGAGGATTTTGAAGATAAGAGCGTAGTGCATTGTGAGGACAAGGGCAGGGAGCATTGTGATGACAGGGTCATGGAGCAATTTGATAAAAATGGTCATGGAATATTTTGATGAGAGTGGTTATGGAACACTGTGATGCCATGGGTCATGGAGCATTATGATGAAAAGATTTTGGGAGCATTTTGATGACAGGGGTTATGGAACATTGTGATGTCAGGGGCCATCGAACATTGTGATGATATGTGCATGTAGCATTGTGATGACAGGAGTCATGGAACATTGTGATGACAGGGGTGAGTGAGTATTGTGACGAATAGTGATGTAATATTGTGATATCAGTGGTGAGAGAGCATTTTGATGAGAAGTGCATGGAGCATTGTGATGACAAGTTTTATGGAGCATTGTGAGGACAAGATTGTGGAGCACTGTGATGACAAGTGCATGGTGCATTTTGATGACATGTGTAATGGAGCATCGTGCTGACAAGCGCATGGAGCATTGTGATGACAAGGGTCATGGAGCATTGTGCTGAGAAAGGCATAAAGCATTGTGATGACATGGGTCAAAGAGCAGTGTGATGAAAAGTTCATGGAGCACTGTGGTTAAAAAGGTCACAGAGACTGTTGATGATGAGGGCATGGACCATTGTGATGACAAAAGTCATGAAGCATTGTGATGACTGGAGTCACGGAGCATTGTGATGACAGGGGTCGTGGAACATTGTGATAACAAGGACATGGAGCATTGTGATGACAAGGGCATGGAACATTGGTCTAGTAAGCTTCATGGATTATTGCGATGACAGTTGGAATGGCGCATTGTGATGACAAGGGCATGGAGCATTGTGATGACCAGGTCATGCAGTACTGTGAAGACAGGTGTCAGGGAGCAATTTGATGACATATGTAATGGCCCATTTTGATGACAATGGCATGGAGCATTGTGATGCCAAGTGTCATAGAGGATTCTGATGACAAAGGTAATGGAGCATTGTGATGAGAAGACCATGGATAATTGTGATGATGAGCGTCATGGTGTGTTATGATGATAAGTGTTAAGGAACATTGTGATCACAAGGATTTGGAGCTTTATGATGAGAGAGGCCATGGAGAATTTTGATTTCATTGTGATGACAATAGCCTGAAGCATCATGATGATGGGCATGGTTCATTGTGATGAGAGGGTTCATGGAGCATTGAGATGAAAAGGCTCATGGAACACTGTGATTACAGGGGTCTTGAAGCATTGTGATGACAACTGCATGGAGCATTGTGAGGAGAAGGCCCTGGAACATTCTGATGACATGCGTCATGGAGCTTTGTGATGAAAAGGGCATGGAGCCTTGTGATTACATGGGTGTTGGTGCATTGTGATGACAAGGGTCATGGAGCCTTGTGATGACAAGGCCGTGGAACATTGTGATGGCACGGGTCATGGAGCATTGTTATGACAGAGATAATGGAGCATTGTGATGAGAAGGGCATCGAGCATTGTGATGACAAGTGTCATGGAGCTTTGTGATGATAAGGGCTTGGAGCAATGTGATGAGAGTGTTCATGTAGAATTGTGATGACAATGACATGGAGCATTGTGATGCCAAGGGTCATGGAGCTTTGTGATGACAAAGGTCATGGAGCATTTTGATGACAAGTGTGTGGTGCATTGTGATGAGAAGGGCAGGGAGCATTTTGATGACAGGGTCATGCAGAAATTTGATGAAAATTGTAATGGAACATTTTGATGACAGGTGATATAGAACATTGTGATGCCAGGGGTCATAGAGCATTGGGATGAAAAGGGTCATGGAGCATTTTGATGACAGGGGTTATGGAATATTGTGATGATAAGGGGATGTAGCATTGTGATGACGGGGGTCATGGAGGATTCTGATGAGAAAGCTAATGGAGCATTGTGATGACAATGGCTTGGAGCATTGTGATGACAAGGGTCAGGGAGCATTGTGCTGACAGGTGCATGGAGAATTGTGATGAAAAGGGTCATGGAGTATTCTGATGAAAAGCTTGTGGAGTATTTTGATGACAATGGCATGGAGCATTGTAATGAAAAAGGCATGAGGCATTCTGATGACAAGTGTATTGAGAATTGTGATGACAAAGGTCATGGAGCATTGTGATGAAAAGGGCATGGAGTATTGTGATGACAGGCATCATGGAGCATTGTGATGACAACAGTTATGGAACATTGTGATCACAAGGATTTGGAGCATTGTGATGACAGAGGTCATGGAGCATTTTGATTTCAAGGAGCATGGAACATTGTGATGACAAGGGTATGAAGCAATGTGATCCCTATGTTCATGGAGGACTGTGATGACAATGGTAATGGAGTATTGTGATGACAAGCGAATAGAGCATTGCAATGACAAGGTCAGGTAGCATTTTGCTGAAAAAGGCATGGAGCATTGTTATGACAGGTGTCATGGAGCACTGTGATGACAAGCGTCACGGAGCATTGTGAATACAGGGGTCATGGAGCATTGTGATGACAAGGGCATGGATCATTGTGATGACAAATGACATGGAGCATTGGGCTGAAAATGTTCATGGAGTATTGTGATGACAGGGGTGATGGAGCATTTTGATGAGAAGGTCATATGGCATTGGGCTGAAAATATTCATGGAGTATTGTGATGACAGGGATCATGGAGCATTTTGATGACAAGTTCCTGGAGCACTTTGATGAGAGGACAATGGAGACTTGTGATGACAAGTCTCATGGAGCATTCTGATGAAAAGGGACATGGAGCATTGTGATTACAGGTTTCTAGGAGCATTGTGATGACAAGGGCATGGAGCATTGTGAGGAGAAGGCCATGGAGAATTCTGATGACATGCGTCATTGAGCTTTGTGATGACAAGGTCATGGAGCATTGTGATTTCAGGGGTCTTGGAGCATTATGATTAAAAGGGCATGTATCATTGTGATGAAAAAGGCATGGAGACGTGTCATGACAGGGTTAATGGAGCATACTGATGACAAGTGTCAGGGAGCATTGTGATGACAAGTGTATTGAGCATTGTGATGACAAAGGTCATGGAGCATTGTGATGAGAAGACCATGGATAATTGTGATGATGAGCGTCATGGGGTGTTGTGATGATAAGTGTTATGGAACATTGTGATCACAAGGGTTTGGAGCATTATGAGGACAGAGGTCATGGAGAATATTGATTTCATTGTGATGACAATAGCCTGAAGCATTATGATGATGGGCATGGTCCATTGTGATGAAAGGGTTCATGGAGCTTTGAGATGAAAACACGCATGGAGCATTTTGATTACAAGGGTCTTGGAACATTGTGATGACAAGGGAATGGAGCATAATGATGAAAGGGCCTTGAAACATTCTGATGACATGCGTCATGGAGCTTTTTGATGACAAGGGCATGAAGCATTTTGATTAGAGGGGTCGTGGAGCATTGTGATGACAATTGTCTTCGAGCCTTCTGATGACAAGGCCGTGGAACATTGTGATGGCAGGTGTCATGGAGCATTGTTATGACAGAGGAAAAGGAGCATTGTGATGAGAAGAGCATGGAGCATTGGTCTGAAATGTTTCATGGATTATTGTGATGAGAGTGGGCATAGAGCATTGGGAGGATAAGGGCATGGAACACTGTGATACATGGGTCATGGAGGATTGTAATGACAAGGGCATGGGGCATTGTTATGAGAAGGGCATCGAGCATTGTGATGACAAGTGTCATGGAGCTTTGTGATGACAAGGGCATGGAGCAATGTTATGCCAAGGGTCATGGCGCTTTGTGATGACAAAGGTATTGGAGCATTTTGTTGACAAGTGCATGGTGCATTGTGATGAGAAGGGCAGGGAGTATTTTGATGACAGTGTCATGCAGCAATATGATGAAAAGTGTATTGGAACATTTTGATGACAGGGGTTATAGAATATTGTGATGTCAGGGGTCATGGAACATTGTGATGATAAAGGGATGTAGCATTTTGATGACAGGGGTCATGGGATATTGTGATTACAGGGGTGAGGTAGTTTTGTGACGACTAGTGATGGAACACTGTGATATCTCTGGTGAGAGAGCATTTTGATGAGAAGTTTATGGAGCATTGTGATTACAAGGTTTATGCAGCATTGCAATGACAAGTTTCTGGACCATTGTGATGAAAAGCGAATGGCACATTGTGATGACAAGGGTCATGGAACATTTTTCAGACAAAGGAATGGAGCATTTTGATGACAATGGTCACAGAGCATTGTGAATAAAATGGCATGGGGCATTGTGATGAAAAAGGCATGGAGCCTTTTCGTGACAGGATTCAAGGAGCATTCTGATGACAATGGTCATGGAGCACTGTGATGAAAAGGGCATGGAGTATTGTGATGACAGGCATCATGGAGCATTGTGATGACAAGTGTTATGGGACACTGTGATCACAAGGGTTTGGAGCATTGTGATGACAGAAGTCATGGATCATTTTGATTTCAAGGAACATGGAGCACTGTGATGACAACGGCATGAAGCAATGTGATCCCAGGGTTCATGGAGGATTGTGATGACAATGGAAAAGGAGTATTGTGATGACAAGCGCCTAGAGCATTGTAATGACAAAGTCATGTAGCATTTTGCTGACAAAGGCATGGAGCATTGTGATGACAGGTGTTATGCAGCATTGTGATGTCGTGTCATCGAACATTGTGATGATAAGTGCATGTAGCATTGTGATGACAGGAGTCATGGAATATTGTGATAACAGGGGTGAGGGAGTATTTTGATGAATAGTTATGTAACATTGTAATATCTGTGGTGAGAGAGCATTTTGATGAGAAGTGCATGGAGCATTGTGATGACAAGGTTTATGGAGCATTGTGATGAAAAGATTGTGGAGCCCTGTGATGACAAGTGCATGGTGCATTGTGATGACATGTGTCATGGAGCATCGTGCTGACAAGCGCATGGAGCATTGTGATGACAAGTGTCATGGAGCATTGTGCTGAGAAATGCATAGAGAATTGTGATGACAAGGATCAAAGAGCATTGTGATGAAAAGTTCATGGAGCATTGTGATGACAAGGGTCATGGAGCATTTTGATGAAAGGGTCATGGAGCATTGGTCTGATATGTTTCATGGATTATTGCGATGACTGTTGGAATGATGCATTGAGGTGACAAGGGCATGGAGCTTTGTGATGACAGATGTCATGGAGCACTGTGATGACAAGCGTCACAGAGCATTGTGAATACAGGGGTCATGGAGCATTGGGATGACAAGGACATGGATCATTGTGATGACAAGGGTCATGGAGCACTGGGCTGAAAATGTTCATGGAGTATTGTGAAGACAGGGGTCATGGAGCATTGTGATGACAGAGGTCATGGATAATTTTGATTTCATTGTGCTGACAATAGCCGGAAGCATTATGATGAAAGGTATGATGCACTGTGATGACAGGGTTCATGGAGCATTGAGATGAAAAGGGGCATGGAGCATTGTGATTACAGGGGTCTTTGAGCACTGTAATGAAAAAGGCATGGAGCATTTTGATGAGAAGGCCATGGAACATTCTGATGACATGTGTCATGGTGCTTTGTGATGACAAGGGCATGGAGCATTGTGATGACAGTGGCATGGATCATTGGTCTGACAGGTTTCATAGATTATTGTGATGACAGTGGACATGGTGCATTGTGATGACAAGGGCATGGATCATTGTGATGAGAAGGTCATGGAGTATTGTGAAGACAGGTGCCAGGGAGCATTGTGATGACATATGTCATGGTCCATTGCGATGACAATGGCAGGGAGCATTGTGATGCCAAATGTAATGGAGGATTGTGATGACAAATATAATGGAGCATTGTGAGGACTAGGGTTTGGAGCATTATAATGACAAGGGCCACTGAGAATTTTCAGGACAATGTCGTGAAGCACTGTGATGATAATGTCCTGGAGCACTGTGATGAGAAATAATGGAGCACTGTGATGACATACCTCTTGGAGCACACTGATGAAAAGGGGCATGGAGCATTGTGATTACAGGGGTCTTGGAACTTTGTTATGACATGGGTATGGAGCATTGTGAGGAGAAGGCCATGGAGAATTCTGAAGACATGCGTCATTGAGCTTTGTGATGACAAGGGCATGGAACACTGTGATTACATGGGTCTTGGAGCATTGTGATGAAAAGGGCATGGATCATTGTGATGAAAAAGGCATGGAGCCTTGTCATGACAGGGTTCAAGGAGCATACAGACATCAAGTTTCAGGGAGCATTTTGATGACAAGTGTATTGAGCATTGTGATGACAAAAGTCATGGAGCATTGTGATGAGAAGACCATGGATAATTGTGATGACGAGCGTCATGGGGCATTGTGATGAGAACTGTTATGGAATATTGTGATCACAAGGGTTTGGATCATTGTTATGACACAGGTCATGAAGAATTTTGATTTAATTGTGCTGACAATAGCCTGAATCATTATAATGATGGGCATGATGCATTGTGATGACAGGGTTCATGGAGCATTGAGATGAAATGGGGCATGGAGCATTGTGATTTAAGGGGTCTTGGAGCATTGTGAAGACAAGTATCATGGAGCCTTGTGATGACAAGGCCGTGGAACATTGTGATGGCAGGGGTCATGGAGCATTGTTATGACAGGGGTAATGGAGAATTGTGATGGCAAGCGCATGAAGCATTGTGATTAGAAGGCCATGGAGCATTCTGAGGACATGTGTCATGGAGCATTGTGATGACAAGTGCATGGAGCAATGTGATGAGAGCGTTCATGGAGCATTGTGATGACAATGACATGGAGCATTGTGATGCCAAGGGTCATGGATCTTTCTGATGACAAAGGTCATGGAGGATTTTGATGACAAGGGCGTTGTGCATTGTGATGAGAAGGGCAGGGAGCATTGTGATGACAGGGTCATGGAGCAATTTGATGAAAAGGGTCATGGAATATTTTGATGAGAGGGGTTATGGAACATTGTGATGCCAGGGGTCATCGAACATTTTGATGATATGTACATGTAGCACTGTGATTACAGGAGTCAGGGAACATTATGATGACAGGGGTGAGGGAGTATTGTGACGAATAGTGATGTAACATTGTGATATCAGTGGTGTGAGAGCATTTTGATGAGAAGTGCATGGAGCATTGTGATAACAAGTTTTATGGAGCATTGTGATGACAAGATTGTGGAGCACAGTGATGACAAGTGCATGGTTCATTGTGATGACATATGTCATGGAGCATTGCGCTGACAAGAGCATGGAGCTTTGTGATGAAAATGGTCATGGAGCATTGTGATGAGAAAGGCATAGAGCATTGTGATGACAAGGGTCAAAGAGCATTGTGATGAAAAGTTCATGGAGCATTGTGGTTAAAAAGGTCACAGAGACTGTTGATGACGAGGGCATGGACCATTGTGATGACAAAGGTCATGAAGCATTGTGATGACTGGAGTCACGGAGCATTGTGATGACAGGGGTCATGGAGCATTGTGATGACAAGGGCATGGAGCATTGTGGTGACAGGGGCATGGAGCATTGGTCTGACAAGTTTCATAGATTATTGTGATGACATTGGACATGGTGTATTGTGATGACAAGGGCATGGAGCATTTTGATGAGAAGGCCATGGAACATTCTGATGACATGTGTCATGGAGCTTTGTGATGACAAGGGCATGGAGTATTGTGATTACAGGAGGCGTGGGGCATTGTGATGACAAGGGTCATGGAGCCATGTGATGACAAGGCCGTGGAACATTGTGATGGCAGGTGTCATGGTGCATATTTTCGACAGGGGTAATGGAGCATTGTGATTAGAAAGGCATGGAACATTGTGATTACAAGGTTTATGGAGCATTGCAAAGACAAATTTGTGGACCGTTGGGATGAAAAGCGCGTGGCACATTGTGATGACAAGGGTCATGGAGCATTTTTCTGACAAAGGCATGGAGCATTGTGATGACAAGTGTCACGGAGCATTGTGATGAAAAGTTCATGGAGCATTGTGGTTACAAATGTAATAGAGCCTTTTGATGACGCGGGCATCGACACTTGTGATGACAAATATTATGAAAAATTGTGATGACAGGAGTCACGGAGCATTGTGATGACACTGGTCATGGAGCAATGTGATGAGAAGTGCATGGAGCATTGTGCTGAGAAAGGCATAGAGCATTGTGATGACAAGGGTCAAAGAGCATTGTGATGAAATGTTCATGGAGCATTGTGCTTAAAAAGATCACAGAGACTGTTGATAATGAGGGCATGGACCATTGTGATGACAAAGGTCATGGAGCATTGTGATGACTGGAGTCACGGAGCATTGTGATGACAGAGGTCATGGAACATTGTGATAACTAGGGCATGGAGCATTGTGATGACAAGGGCATGGGACATTGGTCTAATAATTTTCATGGAGTATTGCGATGACAGTTGTAATGGCGCATTGTGATGACAAGGGCATGGAGCATTGTGATGACTAGGTCTTGCAGTATTGTGAAGAGAGGTGTCAGGGAGCACTGTGATGACATATTTAATGGCCCATTGTGATGACAATGGCATGGAGCATTCTGATGCCAAGTGTCATGGAGGATTCTGTTGACAAAGGTAATGGAGCTTTGTGATGACAATGGCTTGGAGCATTGGGATGACAAGGGTCAGGGAGCATTGTGCTAACAAGTGCATGGAGAATTGTGATGACAAGGGTCATGGAGCATTCTGATGACAAGCTTGTGGAGTATTTTGATGACAATGTCATGGAGCATTGTGATGAAAATGGCATGGGGCTTTGTGATGAAAAAGGCATGGAGCCTTTTCGTCACAGGGTTCAAGGAGCATTCTAATGAGAAGTGTCAGGGAGGATTGTGATGACAAGTGTATTGAGAATTGTGATGACAAAGGTCATGGAGCATTGTGATGAAAAGGGCATGGAGTATTGTGATGACAGGCATCATGGAGCGTTGTGATGACAAGTGTTATGTAACATTGTGATCACAAGGGTTTGGAGCATTGTGATGACAGAGGTCATGGATCAATTTGATTTCAAATAGCATGGAGCATTGTGATGACAAGGGCATGAAGCAATGTGATCCCAAGTTTCATGGAGGATTGTGATGACAATGGTAATGGAGTATTGTGATGACAAGCGCATAGAACATTGTAATGACAAGGTCATGTAGCATTTTCCTGACAAAGTCATGGAGCATTGTGATGATATGTGTCATGGAGCACTGTGATGACAAGCGTCACGGAGCTTTGTGAATACAGGGTTCATGGAGCATTGTGATGCCAAGGGTCATGGATCTTTGTGATGACAAAGGACATGGAGCATTTTGATGGCAAGTGCATTGTGCATTGTGATGAGAAGGGCAGGGAACATTGTGATGACAGGGTCATGGAGCAATTTGATGAAAAGTGTCATGGAACATTTTGATGACAGGTGTTATGGAACACTGTGATGTCAGGGGTCATCAAATATTGTGATGAGAAGTGCATGTAGCACTGTGATGACAGGAATCATGGAACATTGTGATGACAGGGGTGAGGGAGTATTGTGATAAAGAGTGATGTATCATTGTGATATCAGTGGTGAGAGAGCATTTTGATGAGAAGTGCATGGAGCATTCTGATGACAAATTTTAAGGACCACTGTGATGACAAGAATGTGGAGCACTGTGGTGACAAGCGCCTGGTGCATTGTGATGACATGTGTCATGGAGCATTGTGCTGATAAGCGCATGGAGCATTGTGATGACATGGGTCAAAGAACATTGTGATGAAAAGTTCATGGAGAATTGTGGTTAAAAAGGTCACAGAGACTGTTGATGACGAGGGCATGGACCATTGTGATGACAAAAGTCATGAAGCATTGTCATGACTGGAGTAACGGAGCATTGTGATGACAGGGGTCATGGAGCTTTGTGATAACAAGGGCATGGAACATTGTGATGACAAGGGCATGGAATATTGGTCTAATAAGTTTCATGGATTATTGTGATGACGGTTGGAATGGCGCATTTTGATGACAAAGGCATGGAGCATTGTGATGACCAGGTCATGCAGTATTGTGAAGACACGTGTCAGGGAGCATTGTGATGACATATGTAATGGCCCATTGTGATGACAATGGAATGGAGCATTGTGATGCCAAGTGTCATGGAGGATTCTGATGACAAAGGTAATGGAGCATTGAGATGACAATGGCTTGGAGCATTGTGATGACAAGCGTCAGGGGGCATTGTGCTGACAAGTGCATGGAGAAATCTGATGACAAGGGTCATGGAGCATTCTGATGACAAGCTTGTGGAGTATTTTGATGACAATGGCATGGAGCATTGTGAAGAAAACGGCATGGGGCATTGTGATGCAAAAGGCATGGAGCCTTTTCGTGACAGGGTTCAAGGAGCATTCTGATGACAAGAGTCAGTGAGCATTGTGATGACAAGTGTATTGAGAATTGTGATGACAAAGGTCATGGAGCATTGTGATGAAAAGGGCATGGAGTATTGTGATGACAGGCATCATGGAGCATTGTGATGAAAAGTGTTATGGAACACTGGGATCCCATGTGTTTGGAGTATTGTGATGACAGAGCTCATGGATCATTTTGATTTCAAGGAGCATGGAGCATTGTGATGACAAGGGCATGAAGCAATGTGATCCCAAGGTTCATGGAGGATTTTGATGACAATGGAAATGGAGTATTGTGATGACAAGCGCATAGAACATTGTAAAGACAAGGTCATGTAGCATTCTGCTGACAAAGGCATGGAGCATTGTGATGACAATTGTCATGGAGCACTGTGATGACAAGCGTCACGGAGCATTGTGAATACAGGCGTCATGGAGCATTGGGATGACAAGGGCATGGATCATTGTGATGACAAGGGTCATGGATCACTGGGCTGAAAATGTTCATGGAGTGTTGTGATGACAGGGGTCATGGAGCATTGTGATGACTAGGGAATGGAGCACTGTGATGACAAAAGTCCCAGATCATTGTGTTTTCAGGTGTCATGGAGTGTTGTGATGACAGTGGTCATGGAGCATTGTGATGATATTGGCCATGGAGCATTGTGATGAGTAGGTCGTGGAGCATTGGGCTGAAAATATTCATGGATTATTGTGATGACAGGGGTCATGGAGCATTGTGATGACAAGGGAATGGAGCATGGTGATGACAAAGTCCTGGAGCACTGTGATGAGAAGACCATGGAGACTTGTGATGACAAGTGTTATGGAGCATTCTGATGAAAAAGGTCAAGGAGCATTTTGATGACAGGGCTTATGGAACATTGTGATGTCACGGGTCATGGAACATTGTGTTGATAAGGGGATGTAGCATTGTGATGACAGGGGTCATGGAACACTGTGATTACAGGGGTGAGGGAGGATTGTGATAACTAGTGATGGAATATTGTGATATCTCAGGTGAGAGAGCATTTGGATGAGAAGTGTATGGAGAATTGTGATGACAAATTTTATGGAGCAATGTGATGACAAGATTTTTGAGCACTGTGATGATAAGCACATGGTGCATTCTGATGACATGTGTCATGGAGCACTGTGCTGAGAAAGTCAGAGAGCATTGTGATGACAAGGGTCAAAGAGCATTGTGATGAAAAGTTCATGGAGCATTGTGGTTAAAAATGTCACAGAGACTGGTGATGACGAGGGCATGGTCCACTGTGATGACAAAGGTCATGAAGCATTGTGATGACTGGAGTCACGCATCATTGTGATCACCGGGGTCATGGAGCATTGTTATAACAAGGGCATGGAGCATTGTGATGACAAGAACATGGAACATTGATCTAATAAGTTTCATGGATTATTGCAGTGGCAGTTGGAATGGCGCATTGTGATGACAAGGACATGGAGCACTGTGATGCCAAGTGTCATGGAGTATTCTGATGACAAAGGTAATGGGGCATTGTGATGACAATGGCTTGGAGCATTGTGATGAGAAGGGTCAGGGAGCATTCTGATGACAAGCTTGTGGAATATTTTGATGACAATGGCATGGAGCATTGTGATGAAAACTGCATGGTCATTGTGAAGAAAAATGAATGGAGCCTTTTCGTGACTGGGTTCAAGGAGCATTCTGATGACAAGTGTCAGGGAGCATTGTGATGACAAGTGTATTGAGAATTGTGATGACAAAGGTCATGGAGCATTGTGATGAAAAGGGCATGGAGTATTGTGATGACAGGCATCATGGAGCGTTGTGATGACAAGTGTTATGGAACACTGTGATCACAAGGATTTGGAGCATTGTGATGACAGAGGTCATCGATCATTTGGATTTCAAGAAGCATGGAGCATTTTGATGACAAGGGCATGAAGCAATGTGATCCCGAGATTCATGGAGGATTGTGATGACAATGGAAATGGTGTAATTTGATGACAAGCGCATAGAGCATTGTAATGACAAGGTCATGTAGCATTTTGCTGACAAAGGCATGGAGCATTGTGATGACATGTGTCATGGAGCACTGTGATGACAAGCGTCACGGAGCATTGTGAATACAGGGGTCATGGAGCATTGGGATCACAAGGGCATGGATCATTGTCATGACAAGGGTCATGGAGCACTGGGCTGAAAATGTTCATGGAGTGTTGTGATGACAGGGGTCATGGAGCATTGTGATGACTAGGGAATGGAACATTGTGATGACAAGAGTCCCGGATCATTGTGTTTTCAGGTGTCATGGAGTGTTGTGATGACTGTGGTCATGGAGCATTGTGATGATATTGGCCATGGAACATTGTGATGAGTAGGTCGTGGAGCTTTGGGCTGAAAATATTCATGGATTATTGTGAAGACAGGGGTCACGTAGCATTGTGATAAAAAGGGAATGGAGCATGGTAATGACAAGGTCCTGGAGCACTGTGATGAGAAGACCATGTAGAAATGTGATGACAAGTCTCATGAAGCATTCTGATGAAAAGGGGCATGGAGCATTGTGATTACAGGGGTCTTGGAGCATTGTGATGACAAGGGCATGGAACATTATGATGAGAAGGCAATGCAGCATTCTTATGACATGCGTCATGGAGTGTTTTGATGACAAGGGCATGGAGTATTGAGATTACAGGGGTCTTGGAACATTGTGATGACAAGGGCATGGAGAATTGTGAGGAGAAGACTTAGGAGATTTCTGATGGCATGCATCATTGAGCTTTGTGATGACAAGTGCATGGAGCATTGAGATTACATGGGTCTTGGAGCATTGTGATGAAAATGACATGGATCACTGTGATGAAAAAGGCATGGAGCCTTGTCAATACAGGATTCAAGGAGCATACAGACAACAAGTGTCAGGGAGCATTTTGATAACAAGTGTATTGAGCATTGTGATGATAAGGTCATGGAGCATTTTGATGAGAAGACCATTGATAATTGTGATGAGCAGTGTCATGGGGCATTGTGATGACAAGTGATATGGAATATTGTGATCACAAGGGTTTGGAGGATTGTTATGACAGAGGTCATGGAGAATTTTGATTTCATTGTGATGACAATAGCATGAAGCATTATGATGATGGGCATGGTGCATTGTGATGACAGGTTTCATGGATCATTGAGATGAAAAGGGGCATAGAGCATTGTGATTACAGGGTTCTTGGATCTTTGTGATGAGAAGGGTCATTGAGCTTTGTGATGACAAGGCCATGGAATATCGTGATGGCAGTGGTCATGGAGCATTGTTATGACTGGAGTAATGGAGCATTGTGATGGCAAGGGCATGGATCATTGTGATGAGAATGCAATGGAGCATTCTGATGCCATGTGTCATGGAGTTTTGTGAAGACAAGGGCATGGAGCAATGTGATGAGGGCCTTAATGGAGCATTGTGATTACAATGACATGGAGCATTATGATGCCAAGTGTCATGGATCTTTGTGATGACAAAGGTCATGGAACATTTTGATGGCAAGGACGTTGTGCATGGTGATGAGAAGGGCAGGGAGCATTCTGATGAGAGGGTCATGGAGCAATTTGATGAAAAGTGTCATGGAACATTTTGATGACAGGTGTTATGGAACATTGTGATCTCAGGGGTCATCGAACATTTGATGATAAGTGCATGTAGCATTGTGATGACAGGAGTCATGGAACATTGTGATGACAAGGGTGAGGGAGTATTGTGACAAAAACAGATGTAGCATTGTGATATCATTGGTGAGATAGCATTTTGATGAGAAGTGCATGGAGAATTGTGATGACAAATTTTAAGTAGCATTGTGTTGACAAAATTGTGGAGAACTGTGATGACAAGTGTATGGTGCATTGTGATGACATGTATCATGGAGCATTGTGCAGACAAGCACATGTATCATTGTGATGACAAGGTTCAAAGAGCATTGTGATGAAATGTTCATGGAGCATTGTCGTTAAAAAGGTCAGAGACACTGTTGATGACGAGGACTTGGACAATTGTGATGACAAATGTCATGAATCATTGTGATGACTGGAGTCACGGAGCATTGTGATAACAGGGGTCATGGAGCATTGTGATGAAAAGGGCATGGAGCATTGTGATGACAAGGGCATGGAACATTGGTCTAATAAGTTTCATGGATTATTGCGATGACAGTTGGAATGGCGTATTGTGATGACAAGGGCATGGAGCATTGTGATGACCAGGTCATGCAGTATTGTGAAGACAGGTGTCAGGGAGCATTGTGATGACATATGTAATGGCCCATTGTGATGACAATGGCATGGAGCATCTGATGCCAAGTGTCATGGAGGATTCTGATGACAAAGGTAATGGAGCATTGTGATGACAATGGCTTGGAGCACTGTGATGTCAAGGGTCAGGGAGCATTGTGCTGACAAGTGCATGGAGAATTGTTATGACAAGGGTCATGGAGCATTCTGATGACAAGCTTGCAGAGTATTTTGATGACAATTACATGGAGCATTGTGATGAAAACGGCATGGGGCACTGTGATGAAAATGTCATGGAGTATTTTCGTGACAGGGTTCAAGGAGCATTCTGACGACAAGTGTCAGGGAGCATTGTGATGACAAGTGTATTGAGAATTGTGATGACAAAGGTCATGGAGCATCGTGATGAAAAGTGCATGGAGTATTGTGATGACAGGCATCATGGAGCATTGTGATGACAAGTGTTTTGGAACTCTGTGATCACAAGGGTTTGGAGCACTGTGATGACAGTGGTCATGGATCATTTTGATTTCAAGGAACAAGGGGCATTGTGATGACAAGGGCATGAAGCAATGTGATCCCAAGGTTCATGGAGGATTGTGATGACAATGGAAATGGAGTATTGTGATGACAAGCACATAGAGCATTGTAATGACAATGTCATGTAGCATTTTGCTAACAAAGGCATGGAGCATTGTGATGACATGTGTCATGGAGCATTGTGATGACAACGGAATGGAGCATGGTGATGACAAGGTCCTGGAGCATTGTGATGAGAAGACCATGGAGACTTCTGATGAGAAGTCTCATGGAGCATTCTGATGAAAAGGGGCATGGAGAATTGTGGTTACAGGGTTCTTGGAGCATTGTGATGACTAGGGCATGAAGCATTGTGATGAGAAGGCCATGGAGCATTCTGATGACATGCGTCATGGAGTTTTGTGATGACAAGGGCATGGAGCATTTGTGATTACAGGGATCTTGGAGCATTGTGATGCAAAGTGCATGGATCATTGTTATGAAAAAGGCATGGAGCCTTGTCATGACAGGGTTCAAGGAGCATACTGACGACAAGTGTCAGGGAGCTTTGTGATGACAAGTGTATTGAGCATTGTGATGAAAAAGATCATGGAGCATTGTATTGAGAAGACCATGGATAATTGTGATGATGAGCGTCATGGGGTGTTGTGATGATAAGTGTTATGGAACATTGTGATCACAAGGGTTTGGAGCATTATGATGACAGATGTCATGGAGAATACTGATTTCTTTTTGATGACAACAGCCTGAAGTATTATGATGATGGGCATGGTGCATTGTGATGACATGGGTCCTGGAGCACTGAGATGAAAAGGGGCATGGAGCATTGTGATTACAAGTGTCTTGGAGCATTGTGATGACAAGGGCATGGAGCACTGTGATGACAAGTGTCATGGAACCTTGTGATGACTAGGCCGTGGAACATTGTGATGGCAATGTTCATGGTGCATTGTTATGACAGGTGTAATGGAGCATTTTGATGAGAAGGGCATGAAACATTGGTCTGAAATGTTTCATGGATTATTGTGATGAGAGTGGGCATGGAGCATTGTGATGACAAGGGCACGGAACACTGTGATACATGGGTCATGCAGGACTGTAATGACAAGGGCATGGAGCATTGTGATGAGAAGGGCATCGAGCATTGTGATGACAAGTGTCATGGAGCTTTGTGATGACAAGGGCATGGAGCAATGTGATGAGAGGTTTCATGGAGTACTGTGATGACAATGACATTGAGCATTGTGATGCCAAGTGTCATGGAGCTTTGTGATGACAAGTCATGGAGCATTTTGATGACAAGGGCATGGTGCATTGTGCTGAGAAGTGCAGGGAGTATTTTGGTTACCAGGGCATGCAGCAATTTGATAAAAACTGTAAAGGGATATTTTGATGGCAGGAGTTATAGAACATTGTGATGTCAGGGGTCTTGGAGCTTTGCGATGAAAAGGGTCATGGAGCATTTTGATGACAGGGGTTATGGAACATTGTGATGTCAGTGTTCATGGAACATTGTGATGATAAGGGGATGTAGCATTGTGATGACAGGGTCCTGGAACTTTGTGATTATAGGGGTGAGGGCGTATTGTGATGACTAGAGATGGAACATTGTGATATCTCTGGTGAGAGAGCATTTTGATGAGAAGAGCATGGACCATTGTGATTACAAGGTTTATGAAGCATAGCAATGACAAGGTTGTGGACCGTTGTGATGAAATGTGCGTTGCAAATTTTGATGACTATGCTCATTGAGGATTGTTCTGACAAAGACATGGAGCTTTGTGATGACAAGGGCATGGAGAATTTTGATTACTTGGGTCTTGGAGCATTGTGATGACTAGGGCATGGATCATTGTGATGAAAATGGCATGGAGCCTTGTCATGACAGGGTTCAAGGAGCATATTGACGACAAGTGTCAGGGAGCATTGTGATGACAAGTGTATTTGAGAATTGTGATGACAAAGATCATGGAGCATTTTGATGAGAAGACCATGGATAATTGTGATGACGAGAGTCATGGGGCATTGTGATGACAAGTGTTTTGGAATATTGTGATCACAAGGGTGTGTGGCATTGTTATGGCAGAGGTCATGGAGCATTTTGATTTCATTGTGATGACAATAGCATGAAGCATTATGATGAAAGGCATGGTGAATTGTGATGACAGGGTTCATGGTCACTGAGATGGAAAGGGGTATAGAGCATTGTGATTACAGGGTTCTTGGAGCATTGTGATGAGAAGGGTCATGGAGGTGTGTGATGACAAGGCCATGGAACATCGTGATGGCAGGGGTCATGGAGCATTGTTATCACAGGGTAATGGAGCATTGTAATGGTAAGGGCATGGAGCATTGTGATGCGAAGTCCATGGAGCATTCTGATGACATGTGTCATGGAGCTTTGTGAAGACAAGAGCATGGAGCAATGTGATGAGAGCGTTCATGGAGCACTGTGATGACAATGACATGGAGCATTGTGATGCCAAGGGTCATTGATCTTTGTGATGACAGACGTCATGAGCATTTTGATGGCAAGGGCGTTGTGCATTGTGATGAGAAAGGCAGGGAGCTTTCTGATGACAGGGTCATGGAGCAATTTGATGAAAAGTGTCATGGAACATTTTGATGACAGGTGTTATGGAACATTTTGATGTCAGGGGTCATCCAACATTGTGATGATAAGTGCATGTAGCATTATGATGACAGGAGTCATGGAACATTGTGATGATAGGGGTTAGAGAGTATTGTGACAAATAGTGATGTAGCATTGTGATATCAGTTGTGAGAGAGCATTTTGATGAGAAGTGCATGGAGCATTGTGATGACATATTTTAAGGAGCATTGTGATGAGAAGAGCATGGTGCATTTTGATGACATGTGTCATGGAGCATTGTGCTGACAAGCGCATGGAGCATTTTGATGACAAGTGTATTGAGAATTGTGATGACAAAGGTCATGGAGCATTGTGATGAAAAGGGCATGGATTATTGTGATGACAGGAATCATGGAGCGTTGTGATGACAAGTGTTTTTGAACACTGTGATCACAAGGGTTTGGAGCATTGTGATGACAGAGGTCATGGATCATTTTAATTTCAAGGAGCATGGAGCATTGTGATGACAAGGGCATGAAACAATGTGATCCCAAGGTTCATGGAGGATTGTGATGCCAATGGAAATGGAGTATTGTGATGACAAGTGCATAGAGCATTGTAATGACAAGGTCATGTAGCATTTTGCTGACAAAGGCATGGAGCATTGTGATGACATGTGTCATGGAGCACTGTGATGACCAGCGTCACGGAGCATTGTGAATACAGTGGTCATGGAGCATTGGGATGACAAGGGCATGGATCATTGTGATGACAAGTGTCATGGAGCACTGGGCTGAAAATGTTCATGGAGTGTTGTGATGACAGGGGTCATGTAGCATTGTGATGACTAGGGAATGGAGCACTGTGATGACAAGAGTCCCGGATCATTGTGTTGTCGGGTGTCATGGAGTGCTGTGATGACAGTGGTCATGGAGCATTGTTATGATATTGGCCATGGAGCATTGTGATGAGTAAGTCGTGGAGCATTGGGCTGAAAATATTCATGGATTATTGTGATGACAGGGTTCATGGGGCATTGTGATGACAAGGGAATGGAGCATGGTGATGACAAGGTTGTGGAGCACTGTGATGAGAAGACCATGGAGACTTGTGATGATAAGTCTCTTGGAGCATTCTGATTAAAAGGGGCATGGAGCATTGTGATTACAGGGGTCTTGGAGCCTTGTGATGACTAGGGCATGGAGCATTGTGATGAGAAGGCCATGGAGCCTTCTGATGACATGCGTCATGGAGTTTTTTGATGACACGGGCAAAGAGCATTGTGATTACAGGGGTCTTGGAACATTGTGATGACAAGGGCATGGAGCATTGTGAGGAGAACACCAAGGAGAATCCTGATGGCATGCGTCATTCAGCTTTGTGATGACAAGGGCATGGAGCATTGAGATTACATGGGTCTTGGAGCACTGTGATGAAAAGGACATGGATCATTGTGATGAAAAAGTAATGGAGCCTTGTCATGACAGGATTCAAGGAGCATACAGACAACAAGTGTCAGGGAGCACTTTGATGACAAGTGTATTGAGCATGGTGATGACAATGGTCATGGAGCATTGTGATGAGAAGACCATTGATAGTTGTGATGACGAGCGTCATGGGGCATTGTGATGACAAGTGTTATTGAATATTGTGATCACAACTGTTTGGAGCATTGTTATGACTGAAGTCATGGAGCATTTTGATTTCATTGTGATGACAATAGCATGAAGCATTATGATGATGGGCATGGTGCATTGTGATGACAGGATTCATGGATCATTGAGATGAAAATGGGCATAGAGCACTGTGATTACAGGGTTCTTGGAGCAATGTGATGAGAAGGGTCATGGAGCTTTGTGATGACAAGGCCATGGATCATCGTGATAGCAGGGGTCATGGAGCATTTTTATGACTGGGGTAATGGAGCATTGTGATGGCAAGGGCATGGAGCATTGTGATGAGAATGCCATGGAGCATTCTGATGACATGTGTCATGGAGCTTTGTGAAGACAAGGGCATGGAGCAATGTGATGAGAGTGTTCATGGAGCATTGTGATGACAATGACATTGAGCATTGTGATGCCAAGGGTCATGGATCTTTGTGATGACAAAGGACATGGAGCATTTTTTTTTTAAATGTTGGGTGTAGGAGTTTTTATTATTTAATTTATTTATTTTTGCTGTGTTGGGACTTTGTTTCTTTTTTTTTTCTCCTAAAAAAATTTTTTTTTGCTTTATAACAAATTTAATCAGTTATACATATACCTATATTCCCATTTCCCCTCCCTTTTGCGTCTCCCTCCCACCCTCCCTATCCCACCCCTTCAGGCGGTCAGAAAGCACCGAGCTGATCTCCCTGTGCTATGCGGCTGCTTCCCACTAGCTATCTACCTTACGTTTGGTAGTGTATATATGTCCATGCCGCTCTTTCACTTTGTCACAGCTTACCCTTCCCCCTCCCCATATCCTCAAGTCCATTCTCTAGTAGGTCTGTGTCTTTATTCCTGTCTTACCCCTATGTTCTTCCTGACATTTTTTTCTTAAGTTCCATATATATGTGTCAGCATACAGTATTTGTCTTTCTCTTTCTGACTTACTTCACTCTGTATGACTGACTCTAGGTCCATCCACCTCATTACAAATAGCTCAATTTCATTTCTTTTTATGGCTGAGTAATATTCCATTGTATATATGTGCCACATCTTCTTTATCCATTCATCTGATGATGGACACTTAGGTTGTTTCCATCGCCGGGCTATTGTAAATAGGGCTGCTATGAACATTTTGGTACATGTCTCTTTTTGAATTATGGTTTTGTCAGGGTATATGCCCAGTAGTGGGATTGCTGGGTCATATGGTAGTTCTATTTGTAGTTTTTTAAGGAACCTCCATACCGTTCTCCATAGCGGCTGTACCAATTCACATTCCCACCAGCAGTGCAAAAGTGTTCTTTTTTTTCCACACCCTCTACAGCATTTATTGTTTCTAGATTTTTTGATGATGGCCATTCTGACAGGTGTGAGATGATATCTCATTGTAGTTTTGATTTGCATTTCTCTAATGAGCAAAGATGTTGAGCATCCTTTCATGTGTTTGTTGGCAGTCTGTATATCTTCTGTGGAGAAATGTCTATTTAGGTCTTCTGCCCATTTTTGGATTGGGTTGTTTGTTTTTTTTGTTATTGAGCTGCATGAGCTGCTTATAAATTTTGGAGATTAATCCTTTGCAGTTGCTTCATTTACAAATATTTTCTCCCATTCTGAGGGTTGTCTTTTGGTCTTGTTTATGGTTTCCTTTGCTGTGCAAAAGCTTTGAAGTTTCATTAGGTCCCATGTGTTTATTTTTGTCTTTATTTCCATTTCTCTAGGAGGTGGGTCAAAAAGGATCTTGCTGTGATTTATGTCATAGAGTGTTCTGCCTATGTTTTCCTCTAAGAGTTTGATAGTGTCTGGCCTTACATTTAGGTCTTTAATCCATTTTGAGCTTATTTTTGTGTATGGTGTTAGGGAGTGATCTAATCTCATACTTTTACATGTCCCTATCCAGTTTTCCCAGCACCACTTATTGAAGAGACTGTCCTTTCTCCACTGTACATTCCTGCCTCCTTTATCAAAGATAAGTTGACCATATGTCCGTGGGTTTATCTCTGGGCTTTCTATCCTGTTCCACTGATCTATATTTCTGTTTTTGTGCCAGTACCATACTGTCTTGATTACTGTAGCTTTGTAGTATAGTCTGAAGTCAGGGAGCCTGATTCCTCCAGCTCCATTTTTCGTTCTCAAGTTTGCTTTGGCTATTCGGGGTCTTTTGTGTTTCCATACAAATTGTGAAATTTTTTGCTCTAGTTCTGTGAAAAATGTCAGTGGTAGTTTGATAGGGATTGCATTGAATCTGTAGATTGCTTTGGGTAGTAGAGTCATTTTCACAATGTTGATTCTTCCAATCCAAGAACATGGTACATCTCTCCATCTATTTGTATCATCTTTAATTTCTTTCATCAGTGTCTTATAATTTTCTGCATACAGGTCTTTTTTTCTCCTTAGGTAGGTTTATTCCTAGATATTTTATTCTTTTTGTTGCAATGGTAAATGGGAGTGTTTTCTTAATTTCACTTTCAGATTTTTCATCATTAGTATATAGGAATGCCAGAGATTTCTGTGCATTAATTTTGTATCCTGCAACTTTACCAAATTCATTGATTAGCTCTAGTAGTTTTCTGGTAGCATCTTTAGGATTCTCTATGTATAGTATCATGTCATCTGCAAACAGTGACAGCTTTACTTCTTCTTTTCCGATTTGGATTCCTTTTATTTCCTTTTCTTCTCTGATTGCTGTGGCTAAAACTTCCAAAACTAGGTTGAATAAGAGTGGTGAGAGTGGGCAACCTTGTCTTGTTCCTGATCTTAGTGGAAATCGTTTCAGTTTTTCACCATTGAGGACGATGCTGGCTGTGGGTTTGTCATATATGGCCTTTATTATGTTGAGGAAAGTTCCCTCTATGCCTACTTTCTGCAGGGTTTTTATCATAAATGGGTGTTGAATTTTGTCGAAAGCTTTCTCTGCATCTATTGAGATGATCATATGGTTTTTCTCCTTCAATTTGGTAATATGGTGTATCACGTTGATTGATTTGCGTATATTGAAGAATCCTTGCATTCCTGGAATAAACCCGACTTGATCATGGTGTATGATCCTTTTAATGTGCTGTTGGATTCTGTTTGCTAGTATTTTGTTGAGGATTTTTGCATCTATGTTCATCAGTGATATTGGCCTATAGTTTTCTTTCTTTGTGACATCCTTGTCTGGTTTTGGTATCAGGGTGATGGTGGTCTAATAGAATGAGTTTGGAAGTGTTCCTCCCTCTGCTATATTTTGGAAGAGTTTCAGAAGGATAGGTGTTAGCTCTTTTCTAAATGCTTGATAGAATTCACCTGTGAAGCCATCTGGCCCTGGGCTTTTGTTTGTTGGAAGATTTTTTATCACAGTTTCAATTTCAGTGCTTGTGATTGGTCTGTTCATATTTTCTATTTCTTCCTGATTCAGTCTTGGCAGGCTGTGCATTTCTAAGAATTTGTCCATTTCTTCCAGGTTGTCCATTTTATTGGCATAGATTTGCTTATAGTAATCTCTCATGATCTTTTGTATTTCTGCAGTGTCAGTTGTTACTTCTCCTTTTTCATTTCTAATTCTATTGATTTGAGTCTTCACCTTTTTTTTCTTGATGAGTCTGGCTAATGGTTTATCAATTTTGTTTATCTTCTCAAAGAACCAGCTTTTAGTTTTATTGATCTTTGCTATCGTTTCCTTCATTTCTTTTTCATTTATTTCTGATCTGATTTTTATGATTTCTTTCCTTCTGCTAACTTTGGGATGTTTTTGTTCTTCTTTCTCTAATTGCTTTAGGTGCAAGATTAGGTTGTTTATTCGAGATGTTTCCTGTTTCTTAAGGTGGGATTGTATTGCTATAAACTTCCCCCTTAGAACTGCTTTTGCTGCGTCCCATAGGTTTTGGGTCGTCGTGTCTCCATTGTCATTTGTTTCTAGGTATTTTTTTTAATTTCCCCTTTGATTTCTTCAGTGATCACTTTGTTATTAAGTAGTGTATTGTTTAGCCTCCATGTGTTTGTATTTTTTACAGCTCTTTTCCTGTAATTGATATCTAGTCTCATAGCATTGTGGTCAGAAAAGATACTTGATACAATTTCAATTTTCTTACATTTACCAAGGCTTGATTTGTGACCCAAGATATGATCTATCCTGGAGAATGTTCCATGAGCACTTGAGAAAAATGTGTATTCTGTTGTTTTTGGATGGGATGTCCTATAAAAATCAATTAAGTCCATCTTGTTTAATGTATCATTTAAAGCTTGTGTTTCCTTATTTATTTTCATTTTGGATGATCTGTCCATTGGTGAAAGTGGGGTGTTAAAGTCCCCTACTATGATTGCGTTACTGTCGATTTCTCCTTTTATGGCTGTTAGTATTTGCCTTATGTATTGAGGTGCTCCTATGTTGGGTGCATAAATATTTACAATTGTTATATCTTCTTCTTGGATCGATCCCTTGATCATTAGGTAGTGTCCTTCTCTGTCTCTTCTAGTAGTCTTTATTTTAAAGTCTATTTTGTCTGATATGAGAATTGCTACTCCAGCTTTCTTTTGGTTTCCATTTGCATGGGATAAATTTTTCCATCCCCTTACTTTCAGTCTGTATGTGTCTCTAGGTCTGAAGTGGGTCTCTTGTAGACAGCATATATATGGGTCTTGTTTTTGTATCCATTCAGCCAATCTGTGTCTTTTGGTGGGAGCATTTAGTCCATTTACATTTAAGGTAATTATTGTTATATATGTTTCTATTCCCATTTTCTTAATTGTTTTGGGTTCGTTATTGTAGGTCTTTTCCTTCTGTTGTGTTTCTTGCCTAGAGAAGTTCCTTTAGCATTTGTTGTAAAGCTGGTTTGGTGGTGCTGAACGCTTTCAGCTTTTGCTTGTCTGTAAACGTTTTAATTTCTCCATCAAATCTGAATGAGATCCTTGCTGGGTAGAGTCATCTTGGTTGCAGGTTTTTCTCCTTCATCACTTTAATTATGTCCTGCCACTCCCTTCTGGCTTGTAGAGTTTCTGCTGAGAGATCAGCTGTTATCCTGATGGGGATTCCCTTGTGTGTTATTTGTTGTTTTTGCCTTGCTGCTTTTAATATGATTTCTTTGTGTTTATTTTTTGACAGTTTGATTAATATGTGTCTTGGCGTATTTCTCCTTGGATTTATTCTGTATGGGACTCTCTGTGCCTCCTGGACTTGATTAACTATTTCCTTTCCCATATTAGGGAAGTTTTCAACTATAATCTCTTCAAATATTTTCTCAGTCCCTTTCTTTTTCTCTTCTTCTTCTGGAACCCCTATAATTCGAATGTTGGTGCGTTTAATGTTGTCCCAGAGGTCTCTGGGACTGTCCTCTGTTCTTTTCATTCTTTTTTCTTTATTTTGCTCTGCAGCAGTTATTTCCACTATTTTATCTTCCACCTCACTTATCTGTTCTACTGCCTCAGTTATTCTGCTATTGATCCCATCTAGAGTACTTTTTATTTCATTTATTGTGTTTTTAATCGATGCTTGATTCATCTTTAGTTCTTCTAGGCCCTTGTTAACTGTTTCTTGCATTTTGTCTATTCTATTTCCAAGATTTTGGATCTGGAAAATAGAATCTTGGATCATCTTTACCATCATTATTCTGAATTCTTTTTCAGGTAGACTGCCTATTACCTCTTCATTTGTTAGGTATGGTGGGTTTTTATCTTGCTCCTTCTCCTGCTGTGTGTTTTTCTGTCTTCTCATTTTGCTTATCTTACTGTGTTTGGGGTCTCCTTTTTTCAGGCTGCAGGTTCATAGTTTCCGTTGTTTTTGTTGTCTGTCCCCAGTGGCTAAGTTTGGTTTAGTGGGTTGTGTAGGCTTCCTGGTGGAGGGGACTAGTGCCTGTGTTCTGGTGGGTGAGGCTGGATCTTGTCTTTCTGGTGGGCAGGTCCACGTCTGGTGGTGTGTTTTGGGGTGTCTGCGGACTTTTTATGATTTTAGGCAGCCTCTCTGCTAATGGGTGGCGTTGTGTTCCTGTCTTGCTAGTTGTTTGGCATAGGGTGTCCAGCACTGTAGCTTGCTGGTCGTTGAGTGAAGCTGGGTGCTGGTGTTGAGATGGAGATCTCTGGAAGATTTTCGCCGTTTGATATTATGTGGAGCTGGGAGGTCTCTTGTGGACCAGTGTCCTGAAGTTGGCTCTCCCACCTCAGAGGCACAGCACTGACTCCTGGCTCCTCAATTTGGGATGATTTGTTGTCCATTCATGTATTCCACAGATGCAGGGTACATCAAGTTGATTGTGGAGCTTTAATCCGCTGCTTCTGAGGCTGCTGGGAGAGGTTTCCCTTTCTCTTTGTTCTCACAGCTCCTGGGTCTCAGCTTTGGATTTGGCCCCGCCTCTGCATGTAGGTCGCCGGAGGGCGTCTGTTCTTCACTTAGACAGGACAGGGTTAAAGGAGCAGCCTCTTCGGGGACTCTGGCTCACTCAGGCCGGGCGGGAGGGAGGGGCACGGAGTGCGGGGCGAGCCTGCAGCGGCAGAGGTCGGCGTGATGTTGCACCAGCCCGAGGCGCACCGTGCGTTCTCCCAGAGAAGCCGCCCCTGGATCCCGGGACCCCAGCAGTGGCGGGCTGCACAGGCTCCAGGAAGGGCGGTGAGGACAGTGACCCACGCTCGCACACAGGCATCTTGCCGGTGGCAGCAGCAGCCCCAGCGTCCCACGCCCGTCACCGGGCTCCGCGCCTTCAGTCGCGTCTCGTGCCCGTCTGCGGAGCCCCTTTAAGCAGCGCTCTTAATCCCCTCTCCTCGGGCACCAGGAAACCAAGAGGAAAGAAAAAGTCTCTTGCCTCTTCGGCAGCTCCAGAGTTTTCCCGGACTACCTGCTGGCTAGCTGTGGCTCATTAGCCCCCTTCCGGCTGAGTTCTCGCTGCCAGCCCCAGTCCTCTCACTGCGCTCTGACCGAAGCCCGAGCCTCAGCTTCCAGCGACGCCGGGGCGAGCGGACAAGCCTCTCGGGCTGGTGAGTGCCGCTCGGCACCGATCCTTTGAGCGGGAATCTCTCCGCTTTGCCCTACCAAGGAATGTGGGGAGTTTCTTGCCTTTTGGGAGGTCCGGGGTCCTCTGCCAGCATCCAGCAGGTGTTCTGTAGAAGTTACTCCACGTGCAGCTGTATTTCTGGTGTATGGGTGGGGAGGACAGTGACCTCCACGTCTTACTCTTCCGCCATCTTAACCGGAAGTCTCTCGACATGGAGCATTTTGATGGCAAGGGCGTTGTGCATTGTGATGAGAAAGGCAGGGAGCATTCTGATAACAGGGTCATGGAGCAATTTGATGAAAAGTGTCATGGAACATTTTGATGACAGGTGTTATGGAACATTGTGATGTCAGGGGTCATCGAACATTGTGATGATAAGTGCATGTAGCATTGTGATGACAGGAGTCATGGAACATTGTGATGACAGGGGTGAGGGAGTATTGTGACAAATAGTGATGTAGCATTGTGATATCAGTGGTGAGAGAGCATTTTGATGAGAAGTGCATGGAGCATTGTGATTACAAGGTTTATGGAGCATGGCAATGACAAGTATGTGGACCTTTGTGATGAAATGCGCGTGGCACATTTTGAAGACAATGGTCATGGAGCATTGTTCTCACAAAGAAATGGAGCATTGTGATGACAAGGGTCACAGAGAATTGTGATGAAATGTTCATGGAGCATTGTGGTTACAAAGGTCACAGAGCCTTGTGATGACACGGGCATGGACCATTGTGATGACAAACGTTATGAAGCATTGTGATGACTGGAGTCACGGAGCATTGTGATGACAGGGGTCATGGAGCATTGTGATGACATGGGTCAGGGAGCATTCTGCTGACAAGTGCATGGAGCATTGTGATGTCAAGGGTCATGGAGCATTGTGCTGAGAAAGGCATAGAGCATTGTGATGACAAGGGTCAAAGAGGATTGTGATGAAAAGTTCATGGAGCATTGTGGTTAAAAAGGTCACAGAGACTGTTGATGACGAGGGCATGGACCATTGTGGTGACAAAGGTCATGAAGCATTGTGATGACTGGAGTCACGGAGCATTGTGAAGACAGGGGTCAAGGAGCATTGTGATAACAAGGGCATGGAGCATTGTGATGACAAGGGCATGGAGCATTGATCTAATAAGTTTCAAGGATTATTGCGATGACAGTTGGAATGGTGCATTGTGATGAAAAGGGCATGGAGCATTGTGATGACCAGGTCATGCAGTATTGTGAAGACAGGTGTCAGGGAGCATTGTGATGACATATGTAATGGCCCATTGTGATGACAATGGCATGGAGCATTGTGATGCCAACTGTCATGGAGGATTCTGATGACAAAGGTAATGGAGCATTGTGATGACAATGGCTTGGAGCATTGTGATGACAAGGGTCAGGGAGCATTGTGCTGACAAGTTCATGGATAATTGTGATGACAAGGGTAATGGAGCATTCTGATGACAAGCTTGTGGAGTATTTTGATGACAATGGCATGGAGCATTGTTATGAAAACGGCATGGGGCATTGCGATGAAAAAGCATGGAGCCTTTTCGTGACAGGTTTCAAGGAGAATTCTGACGACAAGTGTCAGGGAGCATTGTGATGACAAGTGTATTGAGAATTGTGATGAGAAAGGTCATGGAGCATTGTGATGAAAAGGGCATGGAGTACTGTGATGACAGGCATCATGGAGCGCTGTGATGACAAGTGTTATGGAACATTGTGATCACAAGGCTTTGGAGCACTGTGATGACAGAGGTCATGGATCATTTTGATTTCAAGGAGCATGGAGCTTTGTGATGACAAGGGCATGAAGCAATTTGATCCCAACTTTCATGGAGGATTGTGATGACAATGGAAATGGAGTATTGTGATGACAAGCGAATACAGCATTGTAATGACAAGGTCATGTAGCATTTTGCTGACAACGGCATGGAGCATTGTAATGACATGTGTCATGGAGCACTCTGATGACAAGCATCACGGATCATTGTGAATACAGGGGTCATGGAGCATTGGGATGACAAGTGCATGGATAATTGTGATGACAAGTGTCATGGAGCACTGGGCTGAAAATTTTCTTGGAGTGTTGTGATGACAGGTGTCATGGAGCATTGTGATGTCTAGGGAATGGAGCATTGTGATGACGAGTCCTGGATCATTGTATTGTCAGGTGTCATGGAGTGTTGTGATGACAGTGGACAGGGAGAATTGAGATGATATTGGCCATGGAGCATTGTGATGAATAGGTCGTGGAGCATTGGGCTGAAAATATTCATGGATTATTGTGATGACAGGGGTCATGGAGCATTGTGATGACAAGGTAATGGAGCATGGTGATGACAAGGTCCTGGAGCACTGTGATGAGAAGACCATGGATACTTATGATGACAATTCTCCTGGAGCATTCTGATGAAATGGGGCATGGAGCATTGTGATTACAGGTGTCTTGGAGCATTGTGATAACTAGGACATGGAACATTGTGATACATGGGTCATGGGTCATGGAGCTTTGTGATGACAAGTCATGGAGCATTGTGATGACAAGGGCATGGAGCATTGTGATGACAGGGGCATGGAGCATTGGTCTGACAAGTTTCATAGATTATTGTGATGACAGTGGACATGGTGCATTGTGATGACAAGGGCATGGATCATTGTGAAGAGAAGGTCATGGAGTATTTTGAAGACAGGTGTCAGGGAGCATTGTGATGACATACGTCATGGTCCATTGCAATGACAATGGCTGGGAGTATTGTGATGCCATATGTAATGGAGGATTGTGATGACAATTATAATGGAGCATTGTGATGACTAGGGCTTGGAGCATTATGATGACAATGGCCATTGAGAATTTTCATGACAAGGTCGTGAAGCATTGTGATGACAAGGTCCTGGAGCACTGTGATGAGAAAACCATGGAGCCTTGTGATGACAAGTCTCCTGGAGCATACTGATGAAAATGAGCATGGAGCATTGTGATTAGAGGGGTCTTGGCCCATTGTGATGACAAGGGTATGGAGCATTGTGAGGAGAAGGCCAAGGAGCATTCTGATGGCATGCGTCATTGAGCTTTGTGAGGACAAGGGCATGGAGCACTGTGATTACAGGGGTCTTGGAGCATTGTGATGAAAAGGGCATGGATCATTGTGATGAAAAATGCATGGAGCCTTGTCATGACAGGATTCAAGGAGCATGCAGACAACAAGTGTCAGGGAACATTTTGATGACAAGTGTACTGAGCATTGTGATGACAAAGGTCATGGAGCATTTTGATGAGAAGGCCATGGATAACTGTAATGACGAGCATCATGGGGCATTGTGATGACAAGTGATATGGAATATTGTGATCACAAGGGTTTGGAGCATTTTTATGACAGAGGTCATGGAGCATTTTGATTTCATTGTGATGACAACAGCATGAAGCATTTTGATGATGGGCATGGTGCATTGTGATGACAGGGTTCATGGATCATTGAGATGAAAAGGGGCATAGAGCATTGTGATTAGAGGGTTCTTGGAGCATTGTGATGAGAAGGGTCCTGGGGCTTTGTGATGACAAGGCCATGCACCATCGTGATAGCAGGGGTCATGGAGCATTTTTATGACTGGAGTAATGGAGCACTGTGATGGCAAGGGAATGGAACATTGTGATGACAAGTCATGGAGCATTTTGATGACAAGAGTGTGGTGCATTTTGATGAGAAGATCAGGTAGCATTTTGATGACAGGGTCATGGAACAATTTGATGAAAAGTGTCATGGAACACTTTGATGACAGGTGTTATGGAACATTGTGATGTCAGGGGTCTTGGATCATTTTGATTAAAAGGATCATGGAGCAGTTTGATGACAGGTGTTATGGAACATTTTGATGTCAGGTGTCATCGAACATTGTGATGATAAGTGCATGTAGCATTGTGATGACAGATGCCATGAAACATTGTGATGACATTGGTGAGGGAGTATTGTGACAAATAGTGATGTAGCATTGTGATATCAGTGGTGAGAGAGCATTTTGATGAGAAGTGCATGGATGATTGTGATGACAAGTTTTATGGAGTACTGTGATGACAAATTTGGGTAGCATTGTGATGACAAGCGTATGGTGCATTGTGATGACATGTGTCATGGAGCATTGTGCTGAGAAAGGCATAGAGAATTTTGATTACAAGGGTCAAAGAGCATTGTGATGAAAATTTCATGGAGCATTGTGATTAAAAAGGTCACAGAGAGGGTTGATGACGAGGACCTGGACAACTGTGATGACAAAGTTCATGAAGCATTGTGATGACTGGAGTCACGGAGAATTGTGATTACAGGGGTCATGGAGCATTGTGATAACAAGGGCATGGAGCATTGTGATGACAAGGGCATGGAACAGTGGTCTATTTAGTTTCATGGATTATTGTGATGACAGTTGGAATGGGGCATTGTGATGACAAGGGCATGGAGAATTGTGATGCCAATTGTAATGTAGGATTCTGCTCTCAAAGATAATTGAGCATTGTGATGACAATGGCTTGGAGCATTGTGCTGACAAGGGTCATTGAGCATTGTGCTGACAAGTGCATGGAGGTTTGTGATGACAAGGGTCATGGAACATTCTGATGACAAGCTTGTGGAGTATTTTGATGACAATGGCATGGAGCATTGTGATGAAAACGGCATGGGGCATTTTGATGAAAAAGGCATGGAGCCTTTTCGTGACAGGGAACAATGAGCATTCTGACGACAAGTGTCAGGGAGCATTGTGATGAAAAGTGTATTGAGAATTATGATGAGAAGGTCATGGAGCATTGTGATGAAAAGGACATGGAGTATTGTGATGACAGGCATCATGGAGCGTTGTGATGACAAGTGTTATGGATCATTGTGATCACAAGAGTTTGGAGCATTGTGATGACAGAGGTCATGGATCATTTTGATTTCAAGGAGCATGGAGCATTGTGATGACAAGGGCATGAAGCAATGTGATCCCAAGGTTCATGGAGGATTGTGATGACAATAGAAATGGAGTATTTTGATGACAAGCCCATAGAGCATTGTAATGACAAGGTCATGTAGCATTTTGCTGACAAAGGCATGGAACATTTTAATGACAGGTGTCATGGAGCACTGTGATGACAAGCGTTACGGATCATTGTGAATACAGGGGTCATGGAGCATTGGGATGACAAGGGCATGGATAATTGTGATGACAAGTGTCATGGAGCACTGGGCTGAAAATGTTCATGTAGTGTTGTGATGACAGGGGTCATGGAGCATAGTGATGAGTAGGGAATGGAGCACTGTGATGACAATAGTCCGGGATCATTGTGTCGTCTGGTGTCATGGAGTGTTTTGATGACAGTGGTCATGGAGCATTGAGATGATATTGGCCATGGAGCCTTGTGATGAATAGGTCGTGGAGCATTGGGCTGAAAATATTCATAGATAATTGTGATGACAGGGGTCATGGAGCATTGTGATGACAAGGTAATCGAGCATGGTGATGACAAGGTCCTGGAGCACTGTGATGAGAAGACCATGAATACTTATGATGACAATTCTCCTGGAGCATTCTGATGAAAAGGGGCATGGAGCATGGTGATTACAGGGGTCTTGGAGCATTGTGATGACTAGGGCATGGAACACTGTGATACATGGGTCATGGAGCTTTGTGATGACAAATCATAGAGCATTGTGATGTCAAGGGTATGGATCATTGTGATGACAGGTGCATGGAGCATTGGTCTGACAAGATTAAAAGATTATTGTGATGAGAGTGGACATGGTGCATTGTGATGACAAGGGCATGGATCATTGTGAAGAGAAGGTCATGGAGTATTTTGAAGACAGGTGTCAGGGAGCATTGTGATGACATATGTCATGGTCCATTGCGATGACAATGGCTGGGAGTACTGTGATGCCAAATGTAATGGAGGATTGTGATGACAAATATAATGGAGCATTGTGATGACTAGGGCTTGGAACACTATGATGACAATGGCCATTGAGAATTTTCATGACAAGGTCGTGAAGCATTGTGATGACAAGGTCCTGGAGCACTGTGATGAGAAAACCATGGAGCTTTGTGATGACAAGTCTCCTGGAGCATACTGATGAAAATGGGCATGGAGCATTGTGATTAGAGGGGTCTTGGCACATTGTGATAACAAGGGCATGGAGAATTGTGAGGAGAAGGCCAAGGAGCATTCTGATGGCATGCGTCATTGAGCTTTGTGATGACAAGGGCATGGAGCACTTTGATTACAGGGGTCTTGGAGCATTGTGATGAAAAGGGCATGGATCATTGTGATGAAAAATGCATGCAGCCTTGTCATGACAGGATTCAAGGAGCATGTAGACAACAAGTGTCAGGGAACATTTTGATGACAAGTGTACTGATCATTGTGATGAAAAAGTTCATGGAGCATTGTGATGACTGGAGTCATGGAGCATAATGATGACAGGGGTAATGGAGCATTGTGATAACAAGGGCATGGAACATTGTGATGACAAGGGCATGGAGCATTGGTCTAATAAGTTTCATGGATTATTGTGATGACAGTTGGAATGGTGCATTGTGATGACAAGGGCATGGAGCATTGTGATGACCAGGTCATGCAGTATTGTG